>NW_020312024.1:119697-257978 GCF_003144115.1 Tilletiopsis washingtonensis
GGGGGGGGGGCGCATCATTTCTCCAGCCAGACATATTCCACGACGGAGTCCTGTTGCCCCTCGACGCGGCGCACATACAACTGATGCAGCCACTTGCTGCCGCTCTGCTGCTGCTGCGACACATGCTGTCCCTCGAGCTGCCACGTGAAGCGTCCCGAGCCCTCGCCCTGCGGCGCGCGCAGCGGGCCAAAGTTGAACGTCGGGCGGAACACGCCGTGGTCCCATGCGTCGTTCCACGTCTTTTCCAGCGCCGCGAGGTCGGGCAGCGTGGGGTAGTGCGTGAGCGAGACGCCGTAGGCGAGCACGGTGCGCGGGCTGGTGAGGGAGATGTTGTGCGTGGCGAGCTGCGCCACGTCTTGCCCTGTCCAGTAGTGCGAAGGTGCGTCGAAGCGCTGCAGCACGCAGATGCCGTGACAGATGGCGCCGGCGCGCATCATGCGTGTGGGGTCAAAGTGATTCCAGGACTTGTAGTGATGGAAGGAACTGACTTCCTGGCCGCTCTCGAGGACGCCGTGCGACGAGCCCAGCAGGTCCATCTGGTGCAGCGAAGTCTCGACGCTCACCTCGACGCGCAGCTTGTCGTAGGCGCAGTGCGAAATGCGCAGGTCGCCGCCGCCCCAGTTGTGCTCGGCGTCGCAGTCGGAGTGCGGCGAGGAGCCGTCGGAGCGAGGCTTGGTCATGTTCTCAACGAGGCCTTTCGAGAGGAAAATGCCGCCTCCGCCAAAGGCGATGCGTCCGATTGGCCCGTCTGCCCGGGCACGTAAGGCTCGTCAGCCCCCGCCGCATCGCACGCACGCCATACTAAGCACATGCCCGACTCACAGTGCGCCTGTGCCTCGGAGAAAGTGCCGACGAGCCAGTTCTTGCGTGCATCGTACTTGCGCAGCATGTTCCAGATGGGCTCCAGGCCGCGAATGAAGGCCGTGTCGTCGTCAATCGTCGCAAACCACTCCTCTCTGCGGCGATGTCTGCGGAACGCCGCCACGAGACTCATGTAGCGCCGCTCAAAGTCGAGCGGCGAGGCCTCGACGATGCCGTTGATGCCTGCGTCGCTCAGCGCGGCGTTGAGAGAGGCGAGGGCAATGGTGGAGGAGTTGCGTTCGTCTGCCTCTTCGACGAGAATGAGCAGCCGGGCGCCAGGCGCGTTGACGAGCCACAACCAATCGGGAATCGCCTCGAGCACGCGCGCACGCGTCGTGGCGGCGCCAAAGAGAATGTGCATGGGGCCCGGGCGCTCCACCTGCGTCTGCATCGGCAGCGACAAAGCTCCTTCGAGGCCGGAGCACGCGCCGATGAGGTGCTCTGCCGCTGCAGGCACCAGTGGCGCGGGATTGGGCAGCAGCGGCACGTCGAGCGAGACGAGGGTCGACTCTGGCGTCTCTGCCGAGCCGCGCGAAATGGCACCGCGATAGGTGCCGCTGCTCTGGCGGCGCACAAACTGCCGCGCCCACGCGGCGTCGGCGCTGAGATTGTAGCGCGCGCGGTACTGCGAGACGTCGAGCGTGCAGGGCGAAGAGGCGGCGGAGAGGAGAGGAGAGCTGGGCGGAGACCAGCGACGTGCTGCCCCACCCCCCATGGCACGGTCAGGGCAATGTGCGGTACGAGCAGACCGAAGCTCGAGGAAGCACACTCACATGTGCTAGGGCCCAGCCACTCGTCGCGGCCCGGCCAGAAGCCAAAGCCCGCGGCCGCGTCCCTCCACGGCGGCCCTGGCAGAAGCACGAGGGCCAGTCAGCACATTGCGCGCGCGTGTCCCGCACTTCTTCCTCGCGCCCGCCAACACGCACCAGCCTGGCTTCGCGCCGCCGCCGCCAGCCAGAGCAGCACGGCCACGCCGGCCATGGCCAGCAGCAGGGTGCGGCGGCGCAGCGCACATGCGCGGCCGAGGGCGAAGCGCAGGGGCGAGCGTGCTGCCGCTTGCACGCCTGCGCTGCCGCCGCCGCCCGCCGACGAGGCACGCGCATGCCCGGCGTGCGAAGGCAGCAGCGACGCCTTTTGCTCCAGCTCGAGGGCCTCGTGCGCCGAGGCGCCGTGCGAGGCGCGCCGGCGAGACGGGAGGAAGCGCGACATCGAGCCTGCTGCGGAGAGGGTTGTGGTGGTGGTGGAGGGTGGTGACGGCAGAGTGAGGAGAGCAGCACGACGTTGATAGCACGGCGCCGCCTCGCACCGAGAACGCGCCGGGCGTCAAAGCCGCACGCCGCGTGTGGCTGAGGCGAAATGCACGGCCCGGCCCCTGGCGCACGGCGCGCGGCGAGGCGAGGCTGCCGCCTTCTTCTTTGCCTGCGCGTCGCGCCTCTCATGCTTCGGCACATGCACCGCACAAGCGGCCCTCCCTCTTGCTCAGCTGCGCTCGGTGCTGCAGGTGCTGCATGCTGCTGGGTGCTGGGTGCAGTCGAGTCTGGAACAAGCAGGCACGCTACGTCTGCGCCATGGCACGGCCTCCTCGACGAGTCCTTCTGCTCCTGCCTCACCTGCGTGCGCGGAGGCGTCTCATGCCCATGCCGCTGATGCTGATGCTGACGCTGATGCTGCCAAGCTCTCTGCCTGCTTCCCCCCGCTGTACATTGCACGCTGTCGTCTAAGCGGCTGCTGCAACACTCTCACTACCCTGCTGAACACGAAGGTGCGGCCGTGGCCCCCGCTCTGCCCGTGCTGCCATCCTGCAAAGTCGGAGCTGCCACCTTTGAAACTACAGCAGCAGTCGAGGCTGGCGTTGGAACTTCGAGGGGGCGGCTTCTGCGGCCGGAGGCCATGAGATCCAAGTCCGAGTGCTCCTGTGGTCGTCGCCCGTTGGGTCAAGACGCCGAGACTGCACGCCGAAATGCAAAGGCTCATGATCTCGCTGCGTGCTGCGGCCGGCGGACGCGAGATCGTGCACCGCACGGTGCTTTGCGCTTCTTGCACCGGGCGGCGGTGGTGTCAAGAGCCAAGCATGCGCCGCACTCTAGTGCTGGCCGCTGTGCCACGCTTGTTGTGCGCGACCCTTGCTCTACATCCTTGGATATGCGTGGGGCGTCGGCATCGGCGGCATGCTCAGCGAAGAGTCGAGTCGAGGCAGTCGCGTGACGTGTGCCCTCTTGATGCTTGCGTCGCCCTGTGCCGCTGCGTGCGCTGCGTCGCATGCTCGCGCCAGCCGTCAGCGGTGTGCGGCGGGGCGGTGCCGAGCGATGGCTTCTGCGCTCGCCTTGGACCCTCGCGGCGGGGTGCCGGCGCCCCGAGAGATGCGCACAAACACACGACGCGCGCCCTCGGCACGCCGGCAGATGCAGCGCGGGTGCAGCGCCAGCAGCAGCGCCCAAGCGCCATCTCGATGCGCTGCATGTTTGGTGCGGCGGCGCGGTTGCGGCTGTGCTGCAGGAGAGGAGCGCCCGCCTGCCGCAGCTGCAGGAGCTGCCAGCGCCGAAGTTTGCGCTCTCGGCGGCCTGCCGAGCGCCGCCGCCGATGCTGCCTCTGCGCTGCCTCGCTGCTCGGCGCTCGGCCGCTCATGCTTGACGAGAGGCAAGGCGAGGCAGGAGCGTTGAGGCGGCTGCACCTGGCGCTGGCGCTGCACGCGGCTGCACGCTGAGCGCAACACACGCCGCGTGCCGCTGCCCGCTGCCGCTCCTTCGCGTGGCCCCTGATGCTCTGCAGCCGCTGGCGCCGGTGTTCTTCTGCTGGCGCACGCAGAGAGCGGCGCGCCCCGCCTGCGCCTGCACCGCCTGAAAGTGCCTCAGCCTGCCGCCTCGCTTTCTGCTTCTCCACCACCACCTCACTTCTCCACTTTCTCTCACAACTCCCTCCACCTCACCTTCCTTTGCCAACCATGCACTTCTCGCGCCTCGCCCTCTTCCTCGCCGCGCTGGCGCCCGCCGCCTTTGCGCAGTCGTCGCTGCGTCTCGAGGTGCCGTCGACGGGCATCGTGTGCCAGCCTGCTGCGCTTCGCTGGTGCGTGTGCCCCCTCTCTCTCTCTCTCCCCCTCTCCTTTGCTGATGAGATGAGGTCTTGTGCTTGCCAGGAGCGGCACCACCGGCACCGTCTACATCCGCGCCATCATCGGCGAGGGCGAGGGCGTGGTGAGCACCACCGACGCAAGCATGAACATGGCCGTCACGACGCAGGAGAATGCCGCCAGCTCGGGCAGCTATGCTTGGTACGTTGATCTCTCGGGCGGCATGCAGGCAGGCAGGCAGCGATGGTAGAGGAGGGGAAACGGTGGCATGTGGCGGGCAACGCAAGTTGGGAAGGAGGAGGGGGCCAAGCGAGGGAGTAGTGGAGCGACAGCATCGAGAGATGGGAAGCAAGCAAGTGGTCGCCAACATTGCGCGGTCCTCTGTTACGTTTCCAGCAGCACAAGAGGGCATGCGCTAGTCCTGCTCTGCTCCGCGCCTGCTCTGCTGCCCCCTACTGGCGCTCCTGCGCTTGCGAGGAGCTACGACACTGACTTTGCCTCCTTTTGCTTCGCGCGCACAACAGGACCGTCGCGCTTGCCCCGGGCACCAAGGTGACCTTCTCCGTGAGTGTTGGCGCCGGCGCCTTGCCCTCTTCCTTCGCACTTGGGGCGTTCGCTGACCCGCTTTTCGTGCTTTCCCTCCTACCAGATCGCCGACTCGACGGGCCAGACCAACTACAGCTCCGCCATGACCATCACGGGCGACAACACGTGCGTTTGGTTGCCTTGCCTTGCCCCCTTTCCTCTCCTCCCTTATGCTTTGCTCTTGCTCTTGCTCTTGCTCTTGCTCTTGCTCTTGCTCTTGCTCTTGCTCTTGCTCACGCCCGCCCTGCCTCCTCCTCCGGGAACCTGCAGCTGCAACGCGCCCGCCAACTTCTCCGGCGCCGCTGCCTCCTCTTCGGGCGGCAGCAGCACGGCCGCCGCCTCGGGTGCCTCGTCGTCGAGCCGCGCGTCGAGCAGCTCGGGCTCGGCCGCCGCCGCCGCCACCACCACGACGCGCCCCTCGGGCGCCATGGGTGCCGCGCCCGCACTCGGCCCGCTGGCGCTCAGCGCCGGCGCCGCCGTTGTTGGTGCCGTCCTCTACCTCGCCTAAGCACCTTGCCCAAGGCGAAAGCGAGGGTGCGCGGTGCATCGTGGACCCACTGCCTCTCTGTCTCCCTCTGGCTCGACTCGGCTTTGCATCACCCCTGCATCTCGACTTTTCGCTCCTCACTCGATTGCTGCCTCACAACGGCGGCTCCTCATGCGCTCCCCTCTCCCTCTCACACACACACAGCTGTCCCGACCGCACTCTCCTCCTTCATCTTCTTGCATACATCCACTGATGCCCGCTCTCCCCCCCGCACAACGACTCGCTTTACATGATCCTTGTTCAATGGACCGCCTTCTTACGCCTTTGCTGGAGCCCGCTGCCAAGCGTGGTGCGCGAAGCTGTGCAGCTCTTGATTTGCGCCCTGCGGAGACGGAAGCGGGTTCGAGCGGGGAGTGGCAACTTGCGAGACGGCACAAATGGCGCAGACAGGTGTGGCTTTGGAAGCCCGAGAGGCTGCACGCACAAAGGCAGCCAGTACCGAGTCTGGCTGCGCCCGACTCTGATTGCAGCTGCGAAAGGGTGAGCAGAAGCAAGCGTCTGAGAGGCGTAGGGGCGGAACATGGAAGCGAGAGGCAGCGAGCTCGAGGGGTGTTTGGCTTGCGCGGACGCGCATGACGTCATCCGGGGTTGCGCTCTCGCGCCTCGAGCTCCCCTCACGCCGCACGGCAGCGGCGCGCCCCCGCCCCGCTTGGGCGCATGTGTGCGACATCTCTCTCTCTCTCCACCCACCACCCACCCACCCACCTCTCTCCGCGTGTCAGAAGAAAGCAAGAGAGAGAAATGGCATCCACCGCTCCCACCACCGCCGGCCTCGCACCCGGCGCGCCCGCACCGCCCAGCGAGGCGCAGCCCGGCCTGGCGCCGCCCGCTGCGCCGCTCGCCTCCGCCGCTGCGTCCACTGGCAGTGCTGGTGCGCCGGCTCTGGCGCCCACCACAGGCGCCACGACGGGCCCGGCAGCGGCGGCAGCGGGCGTGCCGGGCGTCGACGCAGCGGCAGCGGCAGCGGACCCGCACGTGCCCGCCACGGCAAAGGAGGCGCCGCTCAGCGGGCCGCCGCCGGCCGACGGCGTTTCGTTCAAGGACCAGGTTCGCGGTGCGTGTTTCCTGCGACGGGCCCTGCGCCCGTTTCCTTTGGGAGAGAGAGGGTGGCGAAGGCCGCAGCTGTAAGGGGGCGGGTGTGCCATTGCAAGAGGAGGCAAAGACTTGCTACTGTCTGAGTGGAGCTCTTGCCTCGCCTCGCCTCGCGCTCACCTCGCGCTCGCTCTCGCAAAGCCCGCTCACTCGCTCGTTCGCTGACGCTCTCGCAATGCAGGCTACGCAAAGTACACGGCCGGCAAGCTGACGGGCAACGACAAGGAGGTGCAGCAGGGTGCGGCTGTGTGAGTTCGTCGTCATCGTCCCACCCCCTTCTCGGTTCCCCGCTTCGAGAGCGAACCAGAACTGACACCGCCGACGGCTTCTCGCGCGGATTCACAGCGTGCGCGGCGTCGATGCTCCCGCTCCCTGATGCACGTCCTCTTCACCCCCCCCCGTCATCGCGCTACTTTCCGTGCAGCAATCCGAATGCCCAGTCTCTCCCTCTTCGCCTCTCCCTCTGGCTCTTCTCCGTTTCGCCTCGTAGTCCCTTCGTCTTTCTCTCGGTTTCGCGTCGCGGTGGAAGAAAGATGCTTGTGACCGAGAGCGAAGCGGCGCGAGAACGAGAGGTAGTACATGTGTGAAAGATGATGGCTGGCTGGGTGAGGAGGGGGAGGAAAGAGACGCGAAAGCGGCTTCACTCGTCGTCCTGTACAACAGGGATCAGCAAGCAATTCAACGCGGGAGAGTAGAGAGGAGAATGGAAGAGGGAGAGGGAAGAGACGGGAGTGAGGGGAACTCACCTCGGACAGCTTGGGCGCGAGATAGAAGCGCACGTGTCCATCCTCGAAGGCGAACTCGCACTGTGCGCAGCAAGAGTCACGCGTCAGCGTGTGCTCTGCTGAGCGTCGCCGGGGAAGAGCACCTACCAGCAGCGGCACTTCATTGCTCATGTGCAGCGCGACACCCTTGCAGAGCGGCGCCGCCTTGGCAAAGAGCGAGAGGTACTTGAGGCTGAACGTCAAGCTGACGCTCTGCTGCAGCTGAATCTCGACGGGCACACTCTCCTCTGCGCCACTCGCCGCGCCCGCCTTTCGCTTCTTGCCCTTTGGCTTCGACTCCTCGTCCTCCTCCTCCTCGTCGTCGTCGTTGGCATGCACCGCACTGCCTGCTCCCTGCTTGAGCGTGAGCTTCGCAGCGCCCACTTCGCCCTCCGAAGAGAAGCCCACGCCGTCCTTCGAGACGTCGATCTTGACGCTCTCACCCACGACGGAGAGATCGCGACAGATGCGCGCATACTCCGACGACGACATCTTGACGACGGCGTCGTACGACGTGTCCGGAATGCCGAGATGCTCCGAATCAATGTCCATCAGCTTCATGTCGTACTCGGCGACGCGGTCCGACTCTGCAGAAGAGAAAGTGGGGGGCAGTGCGGCGTCAACGGCATGCCCTGGCAAGACGTGGCGCGCAACGCATGTCTCTGGCCCTCGGCGGCGCTGTGCGCAAGTGTGCAGCGCAGTACAGCATCGCACGAGCACTGCACGCTTCCTTGGCGTCCAGAACGAGAGGCGCAACTGCGCAGGCACCGCCGCACAGAGCCACAGCTCTTCACGCGCTCCAAAGAAAGCCGGAAAGAGCGTCGTGGCATGTCCCATCAGTGAGCAGCGACATGCTCCACATCGCGCTCCTGCCCTTCTGGCGCTCCCTCATGCGAGCCCATCCTTGCATCGCGCCACGGCCGCCTCGCCGCCGTCCTTGCGCCACTTGGCCCTTCCTCGCGCGAGTACTCACTGGTGCTCTCAAACATCAAGCCCAGACTGTCTCCGTCGTCGGCCTTGCGCATGGTGAGCGTGTCGTTGTTGTCGGCGCTGCGCACAATCTTGGTGAGGGCGGCGAGGCTGATGCCGATGCTCATCGGCCGGTCGCAGCGGTACGGCTCGAAGCCCTCGCGGCGCAGCTCGATGGAGGAGAGGGCGACGTGCGAGTTGTCCATGGCTTGCATGCGCTGGAAGAGAGAGGTTTAGTAGAGAAGGGGGCAAAGGGGGAAGAGGGGCACACGCACGATGCCATCCTCGTTGCAGTCAAAGTTGGCGTCGGTGATCAGGTCCTTGACGGCTGCAGACGAGCAGCAAGGGTCAGCGACGCGTGCCGAGCCTGGGGCGTACGCCCACAGCCACGCGAGCTCACCGTCGAGCACCTTCTTGAGCTGCACGCGCCAGCAGCAGGTGAGGCAGGAGAGAGTCAGCGCATGCCTGGCCAGGGGCCCGCGCCACACACGCGCACGCGCGCGTGGCAAGCAGGCACACGCACCGTCGACGCCTGGGCCATGCGAGCTTCGAGCATGATGGAGTCGCGTGTGTGTTACTGGGGGAATGGGAAGCGCGGTGGCAAGGTGTGCGAGGTGGAGTGGGAAGGCGGACGCAGCGGGCAGTCGAGGGGAGTGTTGCGATGGGGGGAAGAGCTGATGAGGAGCAGAAGCAAGCAAGGCACAGAGAGCGGCGCGCGCGCTGCGCACAAACAGACGCAGCCTGCTGGAGCGAGGCACGGGGCAGCACAGCAGGCGGCACAGCAGCACAGCAGAGGCACGGCAGCAGAGGCAGAGGCCCGCAGAGGCAGAGGCCCGCAGCTGCGAAGCACACACACCACGCGCGAAGCACTCAACGCGTCGGCCACGCCGCGCGGCGCGCGACGCGTCAACGTCGGGGGCCGCCGCGCACCGGCGCGGCCTCGGCTAGGCCGCGCGCTCGCGGCTTGCGTGCAATAGAATGAGAATCGACGTCGCCTCAGCGCCTCCAGGCGGCTTTGCATCCCTTCATGCCCACGCCACACAGTCAAGCGTCGCTATCCATTGCTGCGCATACAAGGCAGCACGTTGCACTGGCGTCCACAGTGCCCACACGGGGCGTTGCGCCTCGTCTCGCGCGCGCTCAAGCCTGCAGCTTCGCCTGCTGCGCTCGCGAGAAGGCACCGGGCCCAAAGCCGCGCTCGCCCAGCGCCTCGTCCAGCAGGCGCGCCAGACCGAGCGCCTTTTCCTCCTCGTAGCGCTGCGTCACCACTGCCAAGGGGGGAAAGGGGGTCGAGGGAGGAATGAGCCATGCCCAGACCGCCGACTGTTGGGGCAAGAAAGATAGGCGTGGGGGCAGAGCGCAAGGCCAAACTCACCCTGCACACCAACGGGCAGGCCGGCCATGCGTGTCGCAGAATAGATGGGCGAGCCAGACCCGTACATGCGGTACGCCAGCAGCTTGGAGGTATCCTGTTGTCGCGCCACACGCCTGGTCAGCAAACATGTGCACACCTGTGTGTACTCGCGCCCACTACAGCAGCAGACGCGCGCATGTGGGGGGGGGCTCACCTTGAAGTTGGCCTGCTGCCAGTACGGCGATGGCTTGCTGTTCGAGGCGGCGTCGAGCTGCGCGTCGACGCGCAGCACCGGCAGCGTCACGGCGGGATTGTCGAGCAGGTTGAAGAGGGCCGTCGGTGCCACTGCTCCACTGATCTCATCTGTGTTCACGCGAATCAAGGAAGGAGGGGGTGGTGTCAGCATAGGCGGCAGCAGGGCGCGCGCACAGTAAGCCATCGCGCCCGGGCAAAGCCCAAGACGCACCAGTGCCATGGTGCAGCGGCGCCGGCAAGGCAAAGACGGGACAGACGATGCCGTCGAGTCGATGGCGCTGCCACACGTGCACGTTCCAGTGCTCGACAAAGTCGTCGTTCTCGGCCTGCGCATCAATCAGGCCGCCCGCCGTCTTCTTGAAGGCGCGCTCCACGACGTACGCAAAGGCGCGATCACGGATGATGTAGCGCACGCTTGGTGGGGGGGCGAAGACCGTCAGTTGGGCAAGTGAGAGCGCGAGGAGGGGGCGCGCATCTTACATGAAGACAAAGAGCTTGCGGATGAGCGAGGGCACTGCGAGAGAATGGCGGCAGTGAGTTCGGTGCCGGATTGGCCAAAGTACTCGAGGCGACAACACTCACACGAAGGCAGCAAGAAGGCCAGCTTCATCGCCGGATCCACCGCGTCCGGCGCAATGTGTTTGCGCGACGAGTGGAAGCGATCGCACCCCACGATGCTCAGGAAGAGGCGCATGGCATGAGCTCCCCTGACCTCGCTCGCCTGCAGCTCTACAAACTCGACGTGCTTGCCGTGCTTGCGTTCCAGCGCCGTCTTGGCGGCCAAGACGGCACGGATGCACGCCGGCGACGTGCGGCTGAGGCCGTCGGTGAGGAAGTAGCCGAAGCGCAGCGGCCGGCCGCGCTTCTCTGCGGCGCCGAGCGCGTCGAGCCAGAGCGGCCTTAGCGGCGCCGGCACGAGGCTCTCGGCGCCGTACTGCAGCTGCGTCTCACGCAGGCTGAGCGTAGCGCTCTCCTCCGTCGGGTGCAGCGTCTCCATGTTGAGCCGGTGCAGCAGCTCGAGGTCGGCGAGACTGCGCGTCATGGGCCCCGTGACGACGTGGATCGAATGGAAGCCTTCGTTGTACTTTGCATTGCCTGCGTTTGGGTAGCGACCGGAGCTGGGCTTGAGCGAGTAGATGCCGCAGAAGTGCGCCGGGATGCGCAGCGAGCCGCCTGTGAGTGCAGCCGTGGTAGCATCAGCACGGCGTGTGATGGGGGGAATGCCCACTGGCGCAAGAGAGGCGCGGGAGCGGCACACACCAATGTCGGAGCCAATGCCAAAGGCCGAGCCATCAGCGGCAAGCAGAGCAGCTTCGCCTCCACTGCTGCCGCCCGCCACGTGCTGCGGCTGCCACGGGTTGCCAGTCTGTCCGAAGAGCGGGTTGCGCGAATCGATGGCAATCATCGTCTGCGGCACGTTGGTCTGCACGAAGCAGACGGCGCCGTGCGCCTCTGCCAGACGGACGATGGCAGCGGACTGGGTTGGTTGCCAAAGACGTCAGCATGGTGCGCAGAGGCGCGAGGAGGGTGAGGAGGCGTGAACACGCACCTCGGTGCTGCGCCCGTTCTTGAGCCACGAGGAGAAGCCGATGGTCAGATGCGTGCCTTCGAGGTGGTAGCAGTCTGTGTGTGTGTGTCGTGCATCAGTACACAGAGCGCGCATGGGGCAGAGCAGACGGCGTCGTCGCCGCCCGCGCGTACCACCTCACCCTTGAGGCTGAACGGCACGCCGTGCAGCGCTCCGCTGAGCTTGCCCGTCTGTTCGAACTCAGCGTCGAGCTCGGCGGCACGCTGCAGCGCCGAGTCGAAGGCCACCTCGGTGACGCAGTTGGTGCGCCGCTGCGCTCTGCGCGTCGAGCGGATGAAGGCCTCGAGCAGCTCGGTGGCCGTCCACTTGCCGTTCTGCACGCCCGCGACCATGGCGGCGATGTCGGCGGCGAGGATCTCGGCATCCTTGTCGCCGCTGCTGGCGAGCGTGTTCTTCTGCAGCAGACGGTCGCGCTGCGCGACGTGCTCTCTGGTGGCGACGAGATGCGGCGCCGTGCTGAAGGGCCACATGCTGGGCGCAGAGGGCCGGGTGTGAGGGTGAGGCGCCAAGGAGCATGGAGCGTGGAAGCGAGGGCCATGCGGGGCAGCGGGTGCACTTCTGCCCCGAGTGCCGGCCGCCGGCACCTTGCATCCGAACGCGCGCGCGCACGGGCCCGCTCCGCTTCCGCACCGACTCGACTTCCAAGCCGGCGGCAGCAGGGCACTGCAAGGCAAGGCGCGCCTCGGACAGCAATCCGACGCAAGGCACATGGCATTAAGTGAGGCAGGCAAGAGCGGCACACATCCCCGGCGAAGCAGACGTCTGGGCATCAGAAGAGAATGTAGCTGCGTGCGGCAAGAGGGGCAGAAGGGGGGGTCAGCCTCGCTGCCAGCCATGGCCCATGACGCAACTGCGCGACGCACCCGATGTTGAGCATGGGGAAGCCGATGAAGAGGCCCACCCAGAAGCTCATGTTGCCCACCGTCGGGTTGCGCTTCACCCACGGGATCTGGCTGATGGCAATCAGCGGGATCTGCGCCCTGCACGCGGTGGGGCAAGCATCAGGGGGCGTCAGCGCCGCTGCTGCAGTTGGGCCTCACCAAGCCGCTCGTCAAGCAGCAGACTCACATCTGCAGCGCAAAGAGATAGCCGCGGATCTTGCCGCTGACAATGGCCATGACGAGCTCGTGCAGCAGCGACGAGAGTAGGAACGTGTAGAGCATGGCCACCTTCTTGGACGCGCCGGCTGTGATGCTGTGGGCATAGACGTGGCGCAGCAGGAAGGAGTGCACAGGCTGGCGCGGACGTGAGCGGGAGGCGAGAGAGGGAGAGGCAAGGAGACGCACCTTGTTCCACTTGCGGCTGAACTCGTCCATCGAGCGCGAGTTCCACCAGTCGAGGTAGAACTCGCGGTCGGCAAAGCTGTGGGGCGGGCGTCAGCGCTGGCAGCATCTGCAGTCTCTGTGCGCGGCCTTACCGCGTGGCCTCGCCAGCAAAGGCCAGCGCGCATTCGAACATGACGAAGAAGATGAGGAGATACTGCCCGGCACACGAGGATCAGCGCATGCGGGGAGCTGGAAGGCGAGCGCATAACCCACATTGACCATCATGGGCACGGCGAGCTGCAGGAACGTCTGGATGATCGGCGTGTCGGGGCCGGGCTGGTGCGGCATGATCCAGTGCTCGGTGATGACGTAGATGACGCAGAAGGTGCCGACGCCCGCGAGTGCCTTTTCCAGGAGGTACGAGGGGCGAATGCTAGGGCGTGGTGATCAGCCATGCGCTGCGCATCGGGCAGGGCCATGCAGAAACACTCACTTTTTGACGCGAGGGTACGTCAGCTCGTAGACGAGCGTGGGGCAGCAGAGATAGTCGAAGAAGTTGGCGTACGTGACATTCTGTGGCCAGCTGACATGCTCGCCCTTCTCGTTGGGCCCGGCACTGAGAAGCTCCTCGCGCAGCTCTTCAATGGAGCGCGCCAGCTGCGCCACGACGCTGTCGGGATGCGAGGCGAGCGGATGAGGGTCGCGCACCGTCGTTTCGCCATCGTGATGGCCAGCCTTGGCCTCCTTGCCTGCTGCAGAGGCCTCCGTCGTCGCCGCCGGCTTCTCCTTGTCCGTCAGCACCGCCGCTCGTCGATGCGCCGTGTTGGTGCGATGGCGCAGCTGGTTCGAGCCACGCTGCACGTCGCGGCGCGACCAGTCCTTGCTGTGCTCCACCGCCTCGCCCTGTTCCGCCTCGAGGGCCTTGCGCACCGCCGCGGCCCATGCACTGTCACTGACGAGCTGCCCGGCGCCGAGCTTGGCGTCCTTGTCGTCTGAGATTTCGGCCACGCGCTCCTCGAGCTGCACTTCCAGGCGCCGCATGCGGTGGTAGTTGTCCGCCATGGCGCCGTTGACCGCCATGTAGGAGTGAATCTTCATCATCATGCTCAGCGTGTGCAGCGTGAGGAAGCCCGACTGCACCCAGGGCCAGTCGCTGTGACGGAGCGTGCTCAGCCAACGACTGTCGCAGGCAGGTCAGCGACACTCACCGGTACTGCGTCCAGCGGATCACCGAGAAGAGCAGCGCCGCCTGCCACGCATGCTGTGCCCAGATGAGCGTCGGCCAGTAGCTGACCCAGCCGCGCTTGAGCACGAGGGCAAAGGGCACGCAGATGAACGTGCTGGCGCACAGCGTGGCGTCGGAGAGCAGCAGCACCCAGGCATCGCGGCTGAAGAGCGTGGCAAACGTCATGCTGATCACCTGCCCCGTTGACGCCCACGATGTGTAGGACGTGTTGAGCATGAGAATGAAGAGGGCGATCCAGAAGAGCACGTAGAAGCCACGGAAGCTGCGCAGCGGCGGCACGTCAGCACTTGCTGCTCGCACCTCGGTCAAGCCCGAGTATGCTCTCCCGGCTTGCAGCAGGCCCGACTCACGGGTCGGTGGAGCTGTGCGGATGGAAGCGATCAAAGGCGCTCTCGCGCGGCACAAAGCTGACGAGGGCGCGGATCTTGCGGCCGCTGCGCTTTGCCCGGCTCGACTGCGACGGCCGCAGCGTGACGAGGCCGCCCTTGCCCACTTCGTGCGAGAGGCCTGGTGGAAAGGGAGGTCAGCGGCGCTGGACGCCTAGCCGAGTCTGGCCTGGGGCGCGGTGCAGCGCGGCCGCCGCAAGACAGTGCGACGAGCCGTGTCTGCGCTGGCACCGCAGTGCTCTCCGTACCTCGCTGCTGCTGCGCGCAACGCACCTTTGGTGCCGACGTGCGTCACCGTCGTCGTCGTCGTCTTCTCGCCGCCCGCCTTGGCCGTATACTCTCCGAGCTCGCGCTGCGCCGCATCCGCCGAGCTCAGAATGGTGGTCGTCACCGTCGTGCTGGCCACGACCTCGTCGTCCGAGCCACTGCCACTGCCCGTCGACACGCGCGACACGGTGGGCCGCGCGGTGCCGCCGGTGGCGGCGGCAGCCGATGGAGCCATGCTGCGCACGCGTGAGGGAGATGGAGGCGATGCGGAACGAGAGGGACGCGAGAGAGTTGTAACAGGGAGGCGTGCTCGCGAATGAGAGGTCAGAGATGTGTCGCGGTCGGAGCTGCGTGGGTGAAGGTGGAGCGGAGCGATGTGCACGCGCCGTGCGCATCTTGCAGACGGCTCGGGCGGCGCGCACCGCAGCCGGCGGCTCGCTCGACGCTCAGGAGGCGCCGCGCACACGCCGCGAGGTGGAGAGAACGCGCCGCCGCGCGCAGCAGCAGCGCGCCAAAAGCGCAGTCGCTGCCACGACGGCCTTCTATGCTCTAGCCCGCCTCTCGCATCTCACGGCCAGAGGCATCCTTGTAGCAGCATCTGCAGCACCGCTCGCAGCAGCCGCACAGCATCTCAAGCAGCATCCTGACCCGCCGGCTGCGCCTTCCGGGCTCATCGCCAAAGCGGGACCGGGACGCGGCAGCAGAACGCGGAGGTGTGGTGAGGTACTAGACTAGACTGCCGGCTCACTTCCGTGTTCCCGAGCTGCCGCCCCTGAGCGGTACGGTCGGCTTCGGCAGGCGCATCCGCGCCGTCTAAGTGCGAAGAGCAGAGCGCAGCAGCCGGCGACGCTCGGGCCGATGAGGTGGGAGCAGATCGCAGCTGCTGTTCCTCGGAGATGCGAGGCCGAGGCAGCAGACTCTGCACAGGCTGCGGTGCCGCAAGCGCGACGCGCAAGGCGGACGTCGGCCGGCCCACCGAGCGCCGCGGCGACGTGCCCAGAGCCCCGGCTCGTGCTGCGAGACCGCGCCGGGGGAGGCGGACACGTGACGAGAGATCGCTGCCTCGGCGGCGATGAGCGCTGAACGACGTTCCAAGGCCAGATGGACCCACATCTTCGCAGCGCTGAGAGCGATGTGCGTGCGGCGAGGCCGACGAGTGGCAGGTGTGTGCGTGGTGTGGATAGGCCGCGGCTGAGGAGCGTGCTTTCGCCGTCCGCTTGTCGAGCCGCGGCTGTCCTTCGTGCCTTTGCCGCAGTCAAGCTCTCGCACTCGGCATCATCTTCTCTGTCTCTTGATTTCGAGAGCAACAGCTTCCGCATGATGCTCGGCGAGCCGAGGCCTGAGGAGCGCAGGACGACGCCCAAAGCCCGAGGTCCCCCGCACCGCCCGCACCGGCTTGGCTCTCGAGCGCGCGCGCCTCTCGCGCGGGAGGCGCTCTCGCGGTTGTCCCGCACGCCAAGAGGCGGAGTTTAGAGATCGTGCAGCCCAGCAAGACGGGCCCGCACCCGCGCCGGGCAGCTGCAGTCTGCGCTGCAGCACCCACTGTGCACCCCGCTCGCCTCGCTTGTTGGGGCGACTCGAGGACAAGCGCTTGTCCTCGAGCGAGGAGCAGCTCTTCCGAGAAGAGTCTCTGGTCGCCGGCGAGACAAGTGCTGTAGCAATCAATAAGCACGCCCAATCGGCCGCGGGCGTCGCGTGACGCACGCAAAGTTCATGAGGTGGGAAAGGGGCTGTGCTGTGTTGAAAGATCTGGCGGACGCGCGGTGTGCGGCAGCACGGCAGCTGCTGCGGTCTGCATCGCTGTTGCTGAGCGAGCACGCGACGCACGCGGACCCTGCGCCGTGCTTCGTGCTCCGCGCACCCGAGCACCTCTCATGCTTGCGTTGCTCGGCTGCGGCTGCACACGGCGAAAGATTCCCAGAGTCGAGAGGAGCGGCACCAGATGAGAGGCAGACGCGAGAGGCAGCCACACCGCTGGAAGCTGCAGCAGGCTGCAAGGCACGGCGCAAGCCCTGAGGGTGACAGCCGCGGCGCTGCACTCTCCCTCCTGTGCGCGGCGCGATGCCCTAAGATAGCCTCGGCCCCTCTGGCTCGGCGCTGCAAAGTGGCATGACGAAGCACCAGCCCTCTCCTCTCTTCTCGCCTCCATCACCCGCGGGCGCTGTGCGCGCCCTCTCTTTTCTCTCCACCACCTGCAAGCCCCCTCGCTCCGACAAGACCTGGCGCCTGGTCGGCTGCCTGGCGTGCAAGCATCCGCCTGCACGCACCCTCCGCAGCTCTGCCCTAGCGCGCCCCGCCGCTGTGCAAGATGCGCGACGTGCTGCTTCCCGACGTGGCAGATGCGCCTCTTGCCTGGCTCGCTGGTGAGTGCTGCTGGCAGCATCAGCTCGCCTGCGCCACAGCAGTGGAGCTCGGCAGTTGCGGCGGAGCCTGACCCGGCCACCAGCAGGCACGCACCGCACAGTAGAGGAGCTCGAGCTCTCCGTCGAGCCGGCAGACGACGACTCGCTCATGGCTTCCGCCGCCGCCTCCTCTTCAGCCTACGCTGCAGAGCGCTTCCACGAGTGCCAAGAGCATGCGCGCTGGCACACCGATCGCATGGTGGAGCACGCCGCCGCTGCTGCTGGGCCCTCCAGCGGCGCCGTGCGCCACGAGCTGCGTGCGCCTCGCCCCAGGCCCGGATCGCTCTCCTTCAACGAGTACGGACATCTCTCGCACTCCATCCCAGGCACGCCGCGCACCGGCTCGCCCTCGGCAAGCAGTCTGCGCGCCGTGTCTCGCCCGACCAGCGCCGCTGCCTACCGCGCACAGGTCGCCAGCATGCATCGCTCGCGCAGTGCCGCTCCCTCTGCCTCTGGGCGCGCTGCACGCCGCGTCTTTGAGGCGTCATACGAAGGCGGCATGAGTCTGCACGTCCCGCACTCGCGGCACAGCAGCTCTGCATGGTCGCCGAGGCGCGAGCTCTCCGTCGCTTCCTCCTCGCGCCTGTCGATGGCGAGTAGTCGACGTAGTTCCTACGAGCATCGCAGCGGCCTAGCAGCCGCGCGAGAAGGCGCCTTGCTCTCGCCCACGCCGTCGAGCTCAGGGCGACGCTCCATGCCTCGCGAGCACTCTCCACCGCCCAGTTTCCGCACGCATCGCACCGGCTCCTTTGCGACGGCACGCTCCCTCTCCCGCACACGTTCTCGCTCGCTCTCTTCGCTCTCGTCTGCAGCTGGACCTACGCTCTCGATGCGTCTGGGCATGCACACTTCGCGTGCCTCGTCCGTTGCTCCCTCAGAGGATCTGCCAACGTATACGCCTCGCGGAGTCGATGGACTGCCTCGATATGACGAGCCGCTGCCGGCACCACCTATGGCGCACGCGTATGGGGAGGGCTACTTTGCGCCTCGCCCCGTGGAGCGCCCACCGCCGCCTCACGTCTTCGCCTTTGCGCGCCAAGCCGGCTCTCGTGTCTTTCGCGCTGCCGCAAGGCGCTTCTCCGCCAACAGCAATGCCAGCAGCCCAGCCGCAACTCCCGGCGCTACGAGCTCTGAAGGCGCCACGCCATCTGCCAGCGCCTCGGCTAGCAGTCCTGCGTCGCCCTCAATGGCAGTCACGACGCACAGTAGCGCGCCGAATGCCTCTGCGCTCTATCGCCGGCCGGCGCCGCCCACTGCCACTCCCATCTGGCCGGCAACCACCTTCCATCGCAGTCTGACGTCGGACTATGTGCGCGTAGCCTACGTGCGCGACACTACGCCTTCGGCCTTTGGACGCACGCGCGAGACAGGCCCTCGCATTGTCTACGTCCAGCGCCGACCCGCATCAACCTCAGTGACGCCCACTGCCTCTCGCCCCGCTTCTCGTCCATCCTCAGTACGAGAGGAGCCAGCCGTGCTGAATGCGCGCGCAGCCGCGCTGCTCGCCAAGGTGCGCGCTCGCCTGCGCAAGGAAGGAGGAGCTCGCGCTTCGCGGCCTCTGGACGCCGAGTCTCCACCTGCGCCAGGCACGCCACTTGACTCGGACGGCCTTTCGCCCAGCACGAGTCCGGCGCTGACGCCGGCGATGAGTCGGGGCACGTCGGGCAGTCAAGAGGCTACGCCCACCGGCACGCTTGGCGAAGGCGCACGCCTCACCCTCGTGCACTCCGCGCAGGAGGATGCCGCGCCGAGGGCACGCCCGCCGCTCGTGTCGAGCAACAGTCTCTCCGCCATCGTCTCGCTGCCCACGGCAGCTTCGAGTCGCGCTGATGAGCCCGGTCCTTCCTCCGGCGCCGGCGGCGGCACAAGGCTGAGCGGCTTCTTCTTCAGCGGCGCGCGACGACGCTCCAGGCCGAGCACGAGCGGCGGCGAGACGACGTCGGCTGCCACGTCGCGCTTCCTGGGCCCGTCGAGACTGCACAGTCAGACTGCTCTTGCGCAGTGACGGAGTGGATCCCCTCCTCTCGTTTCCGGAGAGCCCCTCTCTAACATTGCTCCTCTAGACATGCCTCGCCTCGCCTTGCCTCATACCTCCCTCACGGCTCTCGCTTCACGCCTCACGTCTCCCGCGCTGCCCGGTTCCTCTCACCGCCCGCGCTCCTCATCTCTCTCGGCACTGCGCCCGCTCTCTGTACTCTATCGCCGCACTGCCTTGCCTATGAACTCCTTGTCACACGGCATGACAGCGTCTGAGAGAGCGATGCGAGGGTCTTGCGCTTGCTGCGAGCAGCCGAGCGCCGAGTTGGCGGCAGCAAGGCGCGCGAGCCGTGGCCCGGCTGCTGGCGTGCCGGTCCGTGCGCGTCGGCCGGCTACCTAGCGCGGCGAGCCGGGCGCGCGGCGGCCTCTACCCCGCACTAAGACTCGGCTCGGCGCCCGCTCCGCCGAAGCAGCTCCTCGCCCCGGTGCACCGGCACAAGCGCCGAAGCGACGAGGGCCTGAGCGGGGTGCAGCGTGGAGGCGTGTCCGGCGTCCTGCTCGGCCGGCTCGCATGCGTCCTCGGCCGCTCAAGACCCGTCCCATCACTGCGCCCTCTCTCTCTCCACCACCTCAACCCCATCCCATCATGGCAGCCAGTCAATCCTCCGTGCGCGTGACGCGCGACCCGCAGACCAAGGCCTACTGCAGCAGCGTGACGCAGAGCATGCCCGAGCCGCGCGACTGCACCGTCTTCCAGCTGCTGCTCGACGGCGTCGCGTTCGACGATGCGCACGTCTGCTTTGCCGAGACGAAGAGCGGCCGGGAGCTGACGTGAGTGTGTGGCAGGACGGAGGGAAGCGACGGAGAGGCCTGCAAGGCGCAATGTCTGTGCTGACGCTCTCGTCTCACCAGCCTCGGCTCGCTGCGACTGCAGGCGCAGCAGCTCGGCCTCGGGCTGCTCCGCGAGGGGCTCAAGCCGGGCGATGTCGTGATGCTGCTGCTGCCCAACAGTATCGCCTTCGTCGTTGTGCTCCTTGCCACTCAATTCGCCGGACTGCGCTGCGCCCTGGCCAACCCGGGCTACATGGCCAAGGAGCTCAAGCACGTGCATGATCTTGTGCAGCCACGCAAGATCTTCACCACCACGACGCTCATGAAGAACCTGATGCGCAGCGGCCTCTCGTGGAACAAGGCCGTCACGGTCGACCAGTCGATTGGCAGGGGTGGCGCACGCTTCCTCAAGGATCTCATGGTCAGCGAGGAGCAGGCAAAGCAGGCAGAGCCATTCATTCCGCAGAGCTTCAACGAGACGACGTAGTGAGTCGTTCCCTCTGGCTGCGAGCTGCGGAGACGCGCGCACTGAACGCATGCCCCGTCAGCCTTCCGTTCAGCAGCGGCACGACAGGCATGCCCAAGGGTGCGTGCCTTGCAGTCTGCGCTTCTCGCGGCAGGCACGTCTTCTGACGCTGGCACACGTCACTTGCTTCCTCTCCAGGCGTGGAGATTTCGCACAAGAACGTCGCAGCAATGGTCAACACGCTCGTCTCGATTCCAGATGGTGAGCATCGCGCAGCGGGCACAAGGTCCGCAAGCCGTGCTCACGCGCTCTGCCAGGGCTGGGAAGAGGAGAAAAGACGATTGGCTTCCTGCCCTTCTTCCACGCCATGGCGCTGCTCATTGCAGTGCACTGCACCAGTGCGTGGAGGCTCACTGGCATTGCAGCGCAGCGAGAGCTGACACACTCGCATCTAGTCGTGAATCGCGGCAAGGTCTTCATCATCCCGGGCTTTGAGCCAGTGGCCTTCGCCGAGCTCGTCAAGAAGGAGAAGATCTCGGTGCGGCCATGCTGCTCGGACACCTCCTGGGCGTAGATGCTGAACTCGACGCCGGCTGCAGAACATCGGCCTCGTGCCGCCAGTGCTGAACGTGCTTGCCATCCATCCCAAGGTGCGCCGTCCGCTGTCGGCCGCGAGACTGCGCGTCTTCTCACGTGAAGCTGTAGATCACAAAGGAGCACTTCGCCTCCGTGCGCTATGCCTCGTGCGGCGCTGCGCCTCTCGATGCCGACACACAGCGCAAGTTCTCCGAGAAGACTGGCATCTGGGATGTGCGGCAGGGCTGGTGAGTCTGAGCGATGCTGGCCTGGGGAAGCTGAGAAGCGCCCGCTGAACCCTACGGCGCTGCACCGTATCAGGGGCATGACGGAGACGACGGTGGGCTGCTTCGGTCTCAGCCAGGGCGCAGAGATCGGCACCGTGGGACGCATCATGCCAGGCTGCTACGTGAGTCTGCCTGCGCGCTGCTTCCGCATCCCTCGTGCGCCGCTTGCTGCTCACGCGCCAGAGCACAGGCTCGCCTCGTCGATCCAGACACGGGCAAGGACGTGGAGCAAGGCGAGCGAGGCGAGGTGTGGGTGCGCGGCGAGAACATCACAAAGGGCTACTACCGCAACGCGGAGGCGACGAAGGGCACCTTCTCCGACGACGGCCAGTGGCTCAAGACGGGAGACGTGGGCGTCATGAATGACAAGAACGAAATGCGCATCGTCGACCGCATCAAAGGTGCGGCAGCGCGGGTGCGGGACACGTGCAGTCTGCACATCCAAGCTGACGACGAGCGTCGACAGAGCTCATCAAGTACAAAGGCTGGCAGGTCGCGCCGGCCGAGCTCGAGGGCTTGCTCCTCACCCATCCCAAGTGCGTGCCTCGGGCCGGGAAGAGCGTTGCTCAGGGCGCCGCCCCGTTGCTGACGAGACGCACGGCAGGGTCATGGCGGCGGCCGTCATTGGCGTGTACAGCAAGGAGCAGGCCACTGAGCTGGTGAGTGGCCGCACCGCGAACGTTGCTCCAGTGCCTCGCTGACGTCGATGCTTCACAGCCACGCGCATGTGCGTTCACGCCGCCTGGACTACTTCCCGCCCGCTTCAGCTGACCCGTTTTCTCTCGTGCTGCTCTCCGTACTACCTGCAGACGGTGAGTGTGCCACAGCCTGCAGCCGCATCTTGCCCCGTCTGACTCGTTCCCCACAGTCAAGATCACGCCGGGCAGCGATGCCGATGCGACGGCGCAGGAGATCATCGACTTTGTCAAGGCCAAGACGTCGCCGCAGAAGTATCTGCGCGGCGGCGTGCGCGTGCTCGATGTCGTGCCCGTGTCGCCGAGCGGCAAGGTGCTGCGCAAGGAGCTGCGCAAGCTCGTCGAAGCAGAAGAGGCGGCGGCCGCTGGGAAAGAGCCGCAGGCCAAGCTGTGAGAGCGTGCGCCCCTGGTCCCGACTTGGCTCGTGTCCCGCCTGCCGTACGCCCCCCGTCTGCTGCCATGTATCAAGCCCTTGCATTGCGACGCTCGCCCATCACCATCCGAAGATGGCATCGCCAATGCGGCCCATGACGCCCGAGGGCGTGCCGCCGTCCGCCTTGTGCACCTGCTGATTGTGCGCAGCCGGCGCGCCCGGCTTGCTCGGCGTGCTCGGATTGCTGCCCGCGCCGAGCAGCGCCGATGCACCGCGGAAGAAGGGGCTGCCCGTGTTGCCTGCCTGCGCGCCAGCAGTATTGGCGCCAGGTCCGCCGCGCTTGGCGAAGGCACTGGCCGGCTCGCCAACGACGGAGATGGGCCGTCCGAACGCCGGTGTGCCGCCGCGCGAGCTGAGCTGGTTGCTTGAGGAGACGCTCAAGGCATTCGTGGAGGCGTGTCCTGGCAGAGGCGAGGCAGACAAACTAGTGTCGAGGCCGTAGAGCACCGCGTGTCGATGTGCCTCGTCACTGGCCCATCGCACGCCCACGAAGGCACCGCCAGCCAACGGCAATGCTTCGCCCGTGCGTCGCAGGGCGCGCAGCGCCATGAAGCTCTCCGTGTACTCGATGCGCAGCGCCGACTCCGCCTCCTGCTCCACGCCAACGACGGCGCCGAGCGTCTTGAAGTGCTCCGCGACGGCATGCACGTATGTGGCGGCGAAGCCATACACGACGATGGTGCGCTGCGACGCATCCTCGCGCACTGTGGCGGCGGGAATGGAGACGGGCGCTGTGGAGGCGGGTGCTGGCGCTGGTGGGGCAGCGGGCAGAATGCCAGCCGACGTGGAGGAGCGCAAGTTGGCGCTTGCTTGTGCGTACGCGGCGCTCTCGTCGGCAAGCACGTCCGTCGGCGGTGCATCGTCCTCCTCCTGCTGCGCGCCAAAGCCCCCGCCGCGCGGCGGACTGAAGCCCAGGCCCGAAGAGTTGCGCAGACTGCTCGAGACGCGCCGACGCACGGGGCCGACACTCTCGCGAGACGGAGTGCCCTGTCCGAGCGCTGCGGCGCCAGTTCTGCGACTGCCGCGCAGACCACTGGGCCCGAAGATGCTGCCTTCGCGCGTCGCGCCCGGCGCCAAGCTGCGCTCGGGCGACGAGGCACCGGCGGCGGGACTGCTGAAGAAGGAAGAGGAGAAACGCGCAGATGGCGAAGAGGCGCCATCGGCGCCACTGCTGCCTTCGTGCCGTGCTGCGGCGCTGCCGCGCGCTGGCGTGGATTCGAGGTGAGGCGGCGACTGCGGCTCGGCTCGTGTGGGCGACGAGTAGGGCTGCGAAGAGGAGGTGTCAGAAGCGCGCAACGAAGCTGAGTCAAGACCATTCGTCCCTCTTTCCACGACAGGAGATGCGGCGCACACCGATGGCAAGCTTGTGCGGTGTGCCAAGATGGCGCAAAGCTCTGCTGCGTGCGGCGCCCACCTTCGCGTCGAAGCCGGCACGAGGCACTCACCCGTCCACCGCGCAGCTTGGCCAGGTAACCCGGCAGGTACTGCATCTCCGGCGCCTGCACGCCCTGCTGCGGTGCCTGCTGTTGGCTAGGCTGCTGCTGCTGCTGTGCGCCATATGCGCCAAATGGCTGGTACTGCTGCTGCTGCTGCTGCTGGCCCGGCTGTTGCTGCTGCATGCCCTGCTGTTGCTGCGGCTGCTGGCCGAAGTGCGACGTCTGGCCGGGCTGCTGTTGCTGCTGCGGCTGCTGCGGCTGAGCGCCGTAGCTGCCCAGGCCCCATGATTGCGCGCCGAACGCTCCGCCCTGCTGCGGCTGCTGCTGCTGCGGCTGAGAAGCGCCCCACTGCTGCGTCGGTTGCGGCTGCTGCCCGCCGCCGCCGAAGAGGCCAGGCTGCTGCTGCGGCTGACCGAAGAGGCCCTGCTGCGGTTGCTGGCCTTGCTGCTGGCCTTGCTGCTGGCCTAGCTGCTGCTGCTGCGGCTGCGCAAAGCTGAAGGCGCTGCTGCCCGCCGGGCGGCTGAGGTGGTCGAGCGTGAGCGGGCCGGGCGTGGCGGGCGGCTGTTGCCCTTGCTGCTGCTGCTGCTGCTGCTGCTGCGCCTGCTGGCCGGCCTGCTGGCCGGCCTGCTGCTGCTGCGGCGCACCAAAGCCCGAGCTGGCGGCGGGCGTGCCGAAGGAGAACATGGTCGCAGCGGAGAGGTGGAGCGGAGGACGGCCAGAAGGACGGCGCCGGCGCCGCACCCTGAGATGCGAGCACACGCGCGCGCGCACGGCGCTGGCGAGGCGAGGCGCAAGGCTTTCATCATCTCGCATTACAAGAATGCGGCCGCGCGTTGTATTCGCACTTGAGTCGGCCGGGCACGCGCGTTGAGCACGTGACGCTGCGCCGCCAAGCCTCCCAGGCCTCCAAGGCCCGCCACAGCACAGGCACCGCTGGAGAGCGCACCCCCAGGCGGCTACACGGCGACGCGAGCATCTGCAGCCTGGGAGATGTACGGCAGCGTCTGGTGCACGGCCCGACGCGTGCTTGGAGCGAGGCCAGCCGCAGGCTGTGCCTGAGCGGCGCGAGCTCGCACGCGGAGGAAGCAGCCGCTGCCGCTCTCTCGTTCCGCGGCTGCAGCTAAGACGCCGAGCGGGCGCGGTACCCCGTCGGCCCGGCACCTCACGCCGCCGCGCCGCACAAAGGAGCACCGCTCTACCTTCTGCGCTCAATGAAGCCTGATCGCTGTGCCTCTGCAATGCGAGTTGCCAAGCGCTGTCTGGTGTGAGCACGACACAGGTAGCGCCAGGAGCGATGGCCAGGGCTGCCAGCTTGTGCACACGTCGCTGCCACAGCATGCCCGCTGCGTGGAGGCGCGGCGGCGGTGCAGATTTGCCGCGGCAGCACGTCCGAAATCTCGGCGCCGCTGCCGGGGCGACACGCCTGCGAACTGCCATGCTCGGCTCGGCCATTCGATTCTATTGCGCCCTGGTGCGGTGCTTGGCCGTGCAGCGTCGTGCAGCCACGCAGCGCTCAGGGGAGAACGAGGGGCCCTCGCGGTGACGCAGCGGTGCGCTTCTCTGCGCCGGTCGACGCGCGTGCGGCGGAGCTGCGGGCGCGGCAAGGAGCGTGGCTTGGCTGCACTGCGGCGTGTGGCAGCTGCGTCGAAGGCGGTGCGGCAGCGCAGGCTGAGTGTCCCTCCTTCGCCTGTCTCCTCACCACACCCACCCACTCACCCACAAGCTGCACCCTCTTCGCCGCCCCCGCCATGTCGCACCTTGCGCGCGACGAGGCTGACCCGGCGTCCATCCCGCTGGCGTCGCTGCGTGCGCCGCCGGCGCTGGGCATGCAGCGCAGCGAGTCGGGCGCCTCCTCCGTCGCCGGCGCCCCGCCGCCCGCACACTTCTCGCACCCGCACGGCTTCGACAGTGCCGCGTACTACGAGGGCTACGACGCCGGCAACGAGCCTGCGCCGCGCGAGCACGAGCACCACGCCCACGCCCGGGCCGGCGGCGCGGCGGCGCCCCAGACGTACGCCAGCACCAGCGCGGCGAGTGGAAGCCGCTCGGGCAGCGGCAAGAGCAAGGAGGGCCAGGCGTGGGGACAGTTTGATGCCACGCTGCGCGAGCGCAAGACGGCGGCTTTTGAGGGTGAGTCGGTGTGCGGGACGAAAGTGCGGCGCTTGTTGTGAGGAGGTGCGGCGTCCAGCATGGGCGGCGTGATATAGGGGCACGGCCGCCACGCCGCAGTGCCGCGGCGGTCGCCGCCTCATGCGCACCTCTCTTTGCCGGCCTGCCTGTCAAGAGCCGGCAAGGCTCGGCAGGGTGCGGTGTTGGTCTGCGGCTGCTTCCCTCCTGGCCTGCCTTGTTCGATGACAAGGGCGTGCTGAGAGTCGCGGCGTGCGCGGGCAGCCGCCGGCCTTGCCGCACCGCCTGCAAACGAGCAAGATGCGCTGCCAGCTGTGCTGACCTTGCCTTCGCCCTCACTCATCCTCCATCATGTCTCGTCCGCATCTCGTCTCGCGGCACTCTGACGACTCCGACTCTGACCATGACTTTGGCACTCCTCCGCACTCTTCCATCCCGCTGCACCTCCTGCACGGCGATCACACTCCGCCGTCGCGCTGGTCCTCCACCACGCCGGCGGATCTGACCGCGCGCTTCACCGACGATGACGACCGTGTCATCCCGTCCGACGCCTACGTCCACTCCGCCGGCCCCTCCTCGTCGCCCTTTGTCTTTCCCGCAGATGGCGCGCCGCACGTGTACGACGACGAGAAGCGCCCCGCCACGGGCGAGCACAGCCACGTGGCCTCCTCTGCCAACTCGAGCGACGACGAGACAGACGACTTCAACTGGGAGTCGTCCGACGACGATCCCGACGCCGAGGTAGACCGCGATGGCGTGCGGCGCATCCGTGCCAAGCGTGGCCGCCGCCTCTATCTGGCACTCATGAACCTGGCGCGCCCCGTGCGCATTCTCATCATCGGCCTCTTCGGCACGGCCATCGCCATGGTCCCGTTCATTGTGGTGCTCCTCGCGTTCCGCGACAACCCGGTGACGCCGCAGGTGCAGGTGTGGAGCATCTGGATCTCCATCATCTGGGCCGCGTCGTGCGGCACGTTTCTGGTGCTCAATCTCGTGCCGCACCTGCTCGAGCGCATCGCGATTGGCATCTGGGGCAAGGTGCCCGTGGCGTTTGGGGTGAGTCGAGTGTGCCTCTGCAGCACGCCGCAGTCCTGACATCGGCGGCAGAAATACGTCGAGGTCTTCAAGGCCACGCTCATCTGGTTCAAGCTCGTGCTGTGCATCGCGTGGGCGTGGATCTCGCTCGGCGGCGTCGTGGCGATCCAGTTCAACTCGACGACCAAGATCCGCCCCTCGTACTTCCGCTACATCTTCCTCACGATCCAGGCGCTCTTCGGCTCGTCGGTGATTCTGCTGGCAGAGAAGGTGCTGCTGCGGCTCATTGCGACCAACTTCCACCGCACGGCCGTGGCGGACCGGCTCGAGACGAACAAGAAGGCGCTCAAGGCGCTGGACAAGCTGCACGAGAGTGCCTACGTCAAGGGCAGCACGGGCGCGAGCCGCCGCATGACGCCCATGTGGGGCCGCCTCGGCTTCGGCCAGAGCCGTCCCGCCAGCCCCGGACCCAATACGCCTGGCGCTGGCCACGCAAGCAAGCCCAGCCGCGACGGCCTCGGCGGCTACTTTGCCCCCGCAGCCGGCGGCTCCGGGCCTGCCGCGACGGACGCGCCGCAGCCGCGCCACGGCCACCACCACCGCGCCAAGGAGAGCCAGGGCGGCAGTGGCGCCAAGACGCCCACGCTCGATGCTCACGGGCATCCGACCAAGTCGAAGCGCTTCGCCCACCAGCTCACCGATGCGCTGCACGCCGCGACGAACAAAGACGGCCGCCTGTACAAGGGCCGCACCGTCGGCTCGCAGCAGTCGGCCCGCCGGCTGGCGCGCAAGCTCTTCATCAACCTCGGCCACCACCGCGACACGCTCGTGGCCGACGACTTCCTGCCGTACTTCAAGACGGACGCCGAGGCGCGCGAGGCCTTTGGCTTCTTCGACGCCGACAAGAACGGCGACATCAGCAAGTCGGAGATGCGCGACGCCGTGCAGCGCATCTACCGCGAGCGGCGCGCGCTGGCGACGAGCCTGCGCGACATGGGCTCGGCCGTGAGCAAGCTCGACGGCGTGCTCCTCGGCCTCGTGCTCATCATCGTCGTCTTCATCTGGCTGCTCATCTTCAACCGCTCCTCGACGCTGGCCAACATTGTGCCGCTCTCGACGTTTGTCGTGGGTGAGTGCGCCGCGCCCGCTGCTGCCTGCTCATGCCTGTTGCTCACGCCGCGTGCTCCAGGCTTCTCCTTTGTGTTTGGCAACTCGGCCAAGACGATCTTTGAGAGCATGATCTTCATTTTCGCGACGCATCCGTACGACGTCGGAGACCTGGTGTGCATCGACGAGAACTGGATGTGAGTGGCCAGCGCCGATTGAGCAGCCTGGACTTGTCGCTCATCGCGCTACGCCAGGTTCGTCGAGTCCTTCGGCATGCTCTCCACCACCTTCCGCACCGTGACGAACCAGTACATCGTCGCGCCCAACAGCCTCCTCGCGAGCCAGAAGTACATCTTCAACTCGCGGCGCAGCGGTGCGTCTCTCTTGCTGCGCCAGGCTGCGTCGCATGCTGACCTCGCCTTCTCTCAGGCGCCACGTGGGAGGTCACGTACCTGCAGCTCAGCTTCGACACGCTCGTGCAGACCATCGACGAGCTGCGTGCGCGCCTGCGTGCCTTTGTCAAGGAGAACGACCGCGACTGGGGCGGCGGCCTGGACGTCAACTACGACCAGGTGTCGAAGATGAATTCCGTGAGTAGCCCACGCTGCCTGAGCCGCCTTGTCTCACCAGTGCTGATGCGTCTCGGCGCGCCACACAGGTCTCGCTCATCATTGCCATGGAGCACAAGGGCAACTGGCAGGACTGGGGCGCGCGCTGGGCGCGCCGGACAAAGCTGATGCGCCACATCAAGACGGTGTGCGACGAGCTGAGCATCGAGTACCAGCTGCCGCCGCAGCCCGTCACCTTCCACCCGCAGAGCGGCCGCGCGCCGTTCCAGGCGCCCGCCTCGGCGCGCGGCACCAACTTGGGCGCCGCTCGCGCCGCAGGCGGCATGTCCAGCGCTTCGGGAGCGACCGGTGGCGGCGGACCTGGTGGTGGCATGATGCCGGTTGGCCTCAGTGGCCGCCGCACCGGGGGCACCTCATAGTCGCCCGCCTCCCGCTTCTCTCTCTTCCCTCAGCCACGCCCGCCCATCATGACCACCACACATCTTCACGCCCTCCGTCCTTCTCTCACATCACGCACATACAAACATTAGAGCACTTGTCCTGACTTACTTCGGCAGTGCAGACGGCCGGCCCGTCAGCTTCCTGAAAGCGCGAGTGCCCCTCGCTGGAATCGATGTTGGCAATTCCACGCCGCGCCTGTCTGCGCATCCTTGTGCGGTCCTGAGCGAGGCGCACAAAAGGCGCTGCCCATGGACTTACACACGAGCCCGTCACTCCTACTCCATTCACCATGGCAACTCACAACGCCGAGCTTCACGCCGCGCTGCACGAGCTACTCACCGCTCGCTGGCCCAACGACACGCTCACCATCGAGCTGTTGGCGACGGCGCTCGCGTCCGAGGAGGCCCTGCGCCGCTCCTTCTGCAAGCTGCTTCAAGATGATGCGGACGCTGCAGAGTCTACCGCTCTGTCGGACGACGAGAGCGAGGGCACAGTGACGCCCTCAGACCAGCGTGCTCGCAAGCGCCGCACCTCGGACAATGCGAGCCTCCGCGCCATCATCGAGCGTGACCCACTGCTCCAAGTGCCAGCGCCCTATGTCGAGCTGGTGCGCGTGCTCGTCGCCTGTCGTGCAGCAGCGCACGAAGCAGGTCCAGCACTGGCCGGCACCGTCACCAGTGCCTTGCTCATCGTCCAGCCGATGAGCTTTGCGCGTAAGCGCGGCATGGTGCGCTACGTCCTCGGCGCTCAGCATGCCGGCGCCCCGGTGCGCTGGCATCAAGATGGATTCGAGGGCTGTCGTATCAGCCTGACTTGGACGCCGGAGCAGCTGAAGGCGCACCGAGACGTGAGTGTGCAGCATGACCGGGCCAAGGACCCTTGCTCATCGCCACCCCCTGGCAGGCGCAGGCAGCTGCGGCAAGCGCGGCAGCGGCGCTCGGGCGCTGAGCGTGAAGGGCCCGTGCCTTCCGGCTTCTTCGCCTCCTGCACCTGAGCAACGCTTCGCCGTGCCGCCGTGGAGTTGAGGGTGCTGCACACGCACACCATGCAGCACCCGAGATGCGGCGCAAATGAGATCTTTCGAAGAGCGCTGCTCCGAGATGCAGCAGATGCAGGCATGAGATCCCCCTCGGAGGGTGCCGCGAGACACCGAGCTGCGGCGGCGGCGAGGGCAGCGCTGTCGTGCGTGGGCAGCCCGTGAGGCACACGGCCTGTCTGAGCAGCCTCGGCGTACTGCGCGAGAGAGAGGGGCTGCGCTGCCGCCCCGCTGCCGCTGCGCTGTGGAGAGGAGCGTGTCGCTGCTGTCCTGCTGCGTGCAGCGGTGCAGCGCGCCTGCAGGGCACCCGCACCGCTCTCCAGGCCGGGCGCAAGGCCACTCTCGCGCTGCAAGTGCACGCCGCTGCGCCGCCAGTGCAGAGCCGGCGGCCGCTGAGCGGCCGCTGCTGGCCGGCGTGCGGCGCCGCGAGCTGCCTTGCTCCGCGGCGACGCGCTGCAGGGCTGCGCGGCCGCCGCACTTTGGCTCTCTCGCGTGCGGCGCTGCGCTGCGCTGCTGGCCTGCCGGCCCTTGCGCTGCTCGCGGCGTGGCTCGCGCGCCGCCCTCGACGCCGCCGCCTGCGCTGCCGCCGCGGAGAGCGCTCCTCGCCGTCAGCGCACGCCGCGGCTGCACCTGCTTGCCGACCCCCTTCCCCACTTCGTCCTCGCGGCCCGTCCTCGCACCCCGCCGCTCCGCACGCACCGTGCACGCACAGCAGGCGCCGCACTGCCTCCCACAGCACGGGCTGCTCCGCTCAGAGGCACCTCTGCCCGCTGCGCGGCGCGCCTGCCATCCGGCCCGCACACGCGCAGCCCCTCGCGGCCCCGGCGCTCTCGTGCGGCCTTGCCTCGGCGTCGCCTCGTCGCCTCGTTGCTGTGCCGCAGCAACTCCACCGGACTGGCCTCGCACCCTCTGCGCCTCCACACGGCGCTGCTCTGCGTGCACACCCGCGCGCAGCACACCCCTCTCTCTCCGCTCGCTCGCCTCATCGACTGAGCACCACCACAGCCTCGTCGCTCTCACCTCTCGGCGTCTCGTCCGCCCCTGCCGCAGCGTCGGTCGGCGCAGACATTCGCCGGAGCAGCTGTGCCTCTGCACCTGCGTGCTGCGCCCAGCACCATGTCGCCGGCCGTCAAGGAGACTGAGCCTCAGAGCAGCCTGCCGGGACGCGCTGCGGGGGCAGAGACACCTCAGGCCGGGCCCAGCGGCAGCAGCGGCTTCTCTACTGCCTCGCACACGCGCCCTGCAGGCATTGCACGAGCCGCCAGCAGCCAGGCAGCCATCCTTGCCGGCACGGCAGACCTGAGTCTGGGCGCCGCAGGCAGCGCAGCCATGTCGCAGACGCTCAGTGCCGGCGCCGAGCCGCTCTCTGCCGCCGGCGAGGACACGATTGCGCCGCTTGCGCGCTCCGAGCGCCGCATGGACGAGCGTATCATGTCGCGTGCCGTCGATCCTAGCCGATGGAACTGGGAGGCGGAGCGTGCGCGCATGGAGCAGTCTGCCGACAGCAGTGGTGGCGGCTCTGCATCTGGCCTGCCAGGGCCGCCGCGGCCACCGCCATCACGCCAGGCCAGCATGACGCCAGATGCATTTGGCAACTTTCCCGAGCCGACGGGCGCTGCTCGCAGAGCGGCCGCCTCCAGCTCGCAGCGGGCTGGTACATCTGCGCTCTCGAGCAGCCCGTCCGGTACTGCGACGGCCCCGCCGCCGACCCGACCGCAGCCGCCGCGGATCGACACGACGTCTCCGCCGCCGCCACGCTCGTCTGCGGCAGGCGCGAGCATGCAGCACATGGGCACGTCTTCGCCGCTCAGCAGCAGTGCTGACGTGCTGCCCGTGTCGAGCCCTGTGCCGTCCAGCTCGACGCAGGCCCCGCAGCAGCAGGCTGGGCGGCGCGAGAGCGCGTCCAAGGAGCGCAGCGGCAGTGGGCCGCTGGCCAAGAAGGACCAGAGCTGCGATGCGTGCAAGAAGCCCATGACGGGGCAGTTTGTGCGGGCGCTGGGTGTCGTCTACCATCTGGACTGCTTCAGGTGTCGGGTGAGTGACTGGCACGGCGCGAGAGGGTGTGCAGCGATGGGGCCTGACCGCGCGTTCGACGCTTGCAGGACTGCAACAAGGTCGTGGCTGCCAAGTTCTTCCCGGCCACCGACGACATGGGCCAGTCCTCTCCGGCCGGCAGCAGCAACAGCGGCTCGAACCACAATGCGCTCGAGCGCAAGACGAGCCCCACGACGGGCGCAAGCAAGCTCTTCCCGCTGTGCGAGACGGACTACTTCCGCCGCCTCGACCTCATCTGCGCAAATTGCAGCGGCGCACTCCGTGGCAGCTACATCACTGCCTTAGGTGAGTGCCACGCGCCCTCTGCCCTCTGACCGCACGCGCGCAGGGGCTGACGCTTCGTCCCGATCGCAGGCAAGAAGTTCCACGTGGAGCACTTCACCTGCTCCATCTGCCCCACCGTCTTTGGGCCGCAGGACTCGTACTATGAGCACGACGGGCGTGTCTTCTGCCACTTCCACTACTCGACGCGCTTCGCCATCCGCTGCACTGGCTGCCGCACCGCCATCCTGAAGCAGTTCGTCGAGATCAACCGGAACAACCAGGACGAGCACTGGCACCCTGAGTGCTACATGATTCACAAGGTGAGTGCGACTCGCCAGGCGGAGAAGCGCTCGCGCGCAGGAGTGCGGCGGCTGGTGGGCCTCGCGCCGCGCTTGCGACTCATGACCCTTGGCGCTGACGCTGCGCGGCACAGTTCTGGAACATCAAGCTCTGCCCTACCGGCTCCACGCCGAAGGACTCGGCCAGCATCGCAGCGGAGCCCACGATGCTGCCGGGCGTGCCTGAGCCCACCAACACGGGCGTGGCGCCGGCGACGTCTGCCCCTGCTTCGTCTGAGCCGACGACGGAGGCGCTCGAGACTGAGGCCAACGAGACGCCGTCAAGTCTCAAGCACAAGCAGCGCGTGATGGAGGAGCAGGTGTACCGCATCTGGACGGTGCTGAGCGCCTTCGAGGAGAGCTCGGCGGCGTGCATCAGCGACATGCTGCGGCACGTCAGCAGCGGACGCTACCTGGGCGGCGTGCGCATGGCCGAGCGCTTCATCCTGCACGTCGAGATTCTCTTCTCTGCGATCGACGACCTGGAGAAGGAGGCGCGCAAGGAGGGCGCAAAGGGCATCTCGCACATCCGCGAGGCGCGCATGCTGTGCAAGAAGATTGTCAACTTCTTCTCGCTGCTCTCGCACACGCAGGAGACGGGCGCACAGCGCATGGGCATCACGCAGGAGCTGCTCTCGCTCGTCACGGGCCTGGCGCACTACCTCAAGATCCTCATCCGCATTGCGCTCACTGGCGCGCTCAAGCTCGACCGCGAGTACGAGAACCGCGCCGCCATCTCATGGTTCCTCAACCAGCTGGCGTTCCTGGCGCGCGAGGGCAACAGCGGCTCGACGGAAAATGGCGCGTCGGACGACGGCAAGTCGCCCACGAGTGCGCCCTCTTCGGCCACCCATCACGACAACGGGCAGCACGGCTCGTCCGACTCGCGCACGTACGGCTACCGCAGCCTGCCGCGCAGCACCAGCCCGCTGGCGTCCGAGGGCGGCGAGAGCGCGACGGACCTCTGCGTCGCGTGCTCGCAGACGGTCGAGGAGGAGTGCGTGCGGATGGGCATCTACCTGCGCTGGCACTCCAGCTGCCTGCGGTGTACGACATGCCGGCGGCCCACGCAGCGCGACCCAAGCTCATCGCGGACCAAAGCGCCGGAGCCGGAGCCATCGCCAGATGTGCCGCCAGCGCTGCCTGCGTCGCAGTTCACGCTGGAGACCACGCGACGCGCGCCGACCGATGCCAACGGCAGCGCATCTGGAGCAGGGCGAGCAGGCGCCTTGGTGCGCAGCCCGTATTGCCCTGACTGCCAGACGCCGAACTCGCGGCCAGGCTTCGAGAGCGTCAGCCGGCTGGAGCAGTACGCGTTCCTGCTTCGCGTGGCGCTCAATCGCCTCTACGCACTGCTGAAGAAGCGCGGCGTCGTGCCGCCTTCGCCGCCGAGCTCGCAGCACGCCGACCTGCCGCCAGAGACGGCAGCCGAGCAGGCGGCAGACCTGTACAAGGACACTGACATCAAGCGCGTCACGTCTGTCAACCTGGATCGCAAGCTCTCGACCAAGGCGCGTGTGCCTCACATCTCAACTGTCGTCGGCAGCCCATCCGGTCAGCAGACGCAGGGTGGATCGATACAGCAGCGCGCTTCGCCTACCGAGATGGGCCAGCAAGATCCGCGGCGGTCGCCGCGACCTCCGCGCAGCCCATCACCCGGACAGTGGGAGACTGGCCGGCCAGCCGGTGCGCCGTCTCAGCAGCAGTCGTCGTACCAGAGCCAGCAGCAGCAGCAGCAGTGGCAGGCGAGCCAGAGCGGGCGGGCGTCGCCGAACAAGCAGGCCGGCAGTGCGTCGCGCGACGTGTCGCCCAACCGGCACGGCGCCAAGCCTGCGCCGCCGCAACACTACCCGCCGCCGATCCCGGCGCAGCAGCAACAGCAGCAGTCGCACCAGCAGCTCTCGCAGCAGCTGTCTCAGCAGCATGCACCAGGCTCGATCGTGCCAATACGGCCAGCCTTTGCGCGGCACAACACCGACGTGCGCATCCGCGACGACGGGCCGATGCGGCAGCCGTCGGGCGACGACATCACCGCCGCGTCGCTCGATGCCGTCACGCTTGCCGACATTCCGCAGCTGCTGGAGGCGGAGCAGGCGCGCGAGCAGCACCGCTCGCTGCCGTCCGAGGGCGGGCGCAGCCTGTCGGAGCTCTCGGCGCTGGAGCTCTTCATCGTCAAGCACATGGCCGTCATGATGATCCAGCAGAGCGCGCTGCGCGATCTCGTGAACCTCGACGACCTCGTCGACTTCATCGAGATGCGCAAGAACACGTTCTGGGGCAAGCTGTTCAAGGGCGGCAAGGACGACAAGAAGATCAAGAAGAAGGGTGAGCGCGAGCGGCGTCGGCATGCGAGTGGCACGCGAGACTGACGCTTCTGCCGCAGGCGTCTTTGGCATCCCGCTCGACGTGCTCGTCGAGCGCAACGGCGCAGACTCGACGCTGGGCGCGACTGCGACACAGCTGCGCGTGCCGTCGTTTGTGGACGACATCGTCTCGGCGATGCGCCAGATGGACATGTCGATCGAGGGCATCTTCCGCAAGAACGGCAACATCCGCCGCCTCGCCACGAGTGCCGAGGCGCTGGACCGCGACAGCTCGACGGTGAACCTGTCGGACGACAACCCCGTGCAGCTGGCCGCGCTGCTCAAGAAGTTCCTGCGCGAGCTGCCGGATCCGCTGCTCACCTTCAAGCTGCACCGCATGTTTGTCATGGCGCAGAGTGAGTCGCGCCAAAGCTGTCCCCAGTCCGAGCGCATGCTGATCCACTGCTGCAGAGATCGAGCCGGAGACGGAGCGGCGGCGCATCCTCCACCTCGTTACCGTGCTGCTGCCCAAGGCGCATCGCGACACGATGGAGGTGCTCTTCGTGTTCCTCAAGTGGGTCGCGTCCTTCTCGCACATCGACGAGGAGACGGGCAGCAAGATGGACCTGCAGAACCTGGCCACCGTGCTCGGGCCCAACATCCTCTACTCCAAGGGCACGGACCCGGCCAAGGACGAGACGTTCCTGGCGAACCGCGCCGTGCTGAACCTGCTCGAGCATCAGGACGACTTCTGGAAGGTGCCCATCGAGCTCGAGGCCGTGCTGCAGGACCGCGAGCTGCTCAGCGGCTCCGCCGAGCTCACGTCGCGCGACATCATCAAGCGCTGCGAGAAGCACGCCAAGCGTGCGCGCGCCGGCACGGGCCCGTCGATGCAGATGGGCCCGGGCAGCCAAGGTCGCGGCGCCATGCCCGGCGGCGGCCAGCAACAGCAGCGCTGGGTCGACGGCGCGAACCGGCACCAGCCAGACCTGCACGCGCCGGCGACGATGCGCCAGGTCGGCAGCGACCAGGCGATGAACTACTCGCGCTCGCAGGGCAACGCCGGCAGCGGCGCGCCGATGGGCCACATGGGCTCGAGCCACAGCTTCCCGCGCAGTCCCGTCAGCGAGGACCCGCGCGGCACGCCGTGGGGCTCCAACTTCAGCGGCGGGCAGCAGCCGCAGCACTACCATCAGCCGCAGCACCCGCAGCACGCTCCGCCGCCGCACCACCAGCAGCAGCCGCAGCACGGCTACGGCGCCTCGCCGTACGGCAGTCCGACGCAGCCGCCGCGTGACCAGCAGCCGCCGCAGCAGGGTGCGCCGTACAACTCGTCCTTTGGGCGTGTGCCCGGCGAGCAGACGCCGCAGCGCAGCGGCACGCCGCAGGGCCAGTTCTACACCTACGACAACGACCGGCCCACCTCGCGCTCGCAGCAGGCGCTCGAGCAGCGTTCCAGCTGAGCGCCTCTCACTAATTCCTCCCCACTCTCCCACTCTCCCTCTCTCTCCTCGGACCTGCCGTGCCTTCCTCTCACCTGTCTCGCCACACCCGGATCATCCACCGCCCTCCGCCGGCGTGCCTGCGTGCCCTCCCACTCTGCTCCAGCACCCCTCTCCTTCCCCACCCCGCCGTCACCGAGTGCCGCGTCTGCCTCTTCTTGCCACCTCGCAATCCATCTGCCGCGCGCGACTCTATTTCGCAGCTGTCTGTCGAGCATCGAGGTGCTGTGTGGCTGCGAGGCGACGGAGGAGGAGCGAGGCGGCGGGGCGTCTGTTCCCACGCTGCTCGGCACGTGCTCGGCGCGCGGCGCGTCACGGCATACACACGGCCGCGCCGCCGCCGTGCGGCCGCGCGGTGTTGGTCTGGCGGCATCTTGATGCTCGGCCGGCTCTCGCTCGCCGCCCAGCTCCTCACCTCCACCCACACCCCCACCTCCGCTCAGCATGGACTCCTTCGAGGCGCCGTCCGTGCTCAAGGCGCGCATCGCGCAGGGCATGGACGAGCTGACGGACCTCTCGTTCGAGGCCGAGCTCGGCCGCCGCGCGCCCGACCAGACCGACGACGCCGACTTCTCCCTCGGCAGCGAGCCGAGCCAGTACTACGACCAGCAGGACGTCAGCCGCACGCCGGGCCGCACCGCCGCGCCATCTGCAGCGTCGTCCACCAAGACGGCGTCGGGCCCCACGCTGCAGGACGCGCTGGCCGCCGCCTCGCGCCCGCAGGCCGCCAGCTCGCTCACCACGGCCATGGAGCAGGTGCCGGCCGAGGCCGACGAGTCGCTGGACTTCACAGCCGAGCACCGGCCAGAGCTCTCAGCTGCGTCCGTGAGCCTCGAGCCTTCGCGCTTTGCCAGCGAGGCGCCGCGCTCCCCCGCCGTGTCGCCGCCCGTCGCGCCGCAGCAAGACGTGCACACGCCGGCCGCCTCGCTCTCCCTCTCCGCGTCAGGCTCAATGGTGACGCCAGAGAAGGACGTGCCGCGCTCGCCGCCGCTCACCTCTACGCCATATGCGCCCTCGCTCGCTGCGCGCACCCTCTCCTTCGCACCCTCGCATGCCTCTGTGACTGCGCCGCGCTACTCTGTCGGCAGCTCGCGGGCGCGCCAGTCCGGCGTCAGCTCGGCGGGCGCGAGCTCGGCAGCCTGGCGCTCCGCGCGCGACACGCCGGCACGCCTCGAGCCAGATGCAGAGGCAAGCTACGGCGCCAGTGTGCTCCCGCCCGCTCCTGCAGCGGAGCGCCTAGGCGACGAGAGCAGCGCGACGTCTGCCAATGGCGCCAGCGGCGGGGAGGAGGAGGACGAGAGTGAGCAGAGCCGAGCGACGGGCACGATGCACACGAGCGACATCGTGTCGACGTTCGACGTGCGCAACGCTCGCATGTCCAGCGCCGACGACAATGCGCGACCGAGCAGTGCGCTCAGCTCGCGAAGCGCCAGAAGCGCGAACAGCGAGCGGTCACGAAGCGTTCGTCAGCCTGCACGGCAAGGGAGCGTCGCGAGTGCGCGCAGCACTCAGGCAGTGGAAGATGCGCCCGCAGCTGCAGCGTCAACCTCTGGCAGCGTCAAGCGAGCTTCTGCTCATGCATCCTCCGCTGGCGCGCGTGAGGCAGGCGAGCCCTCGGCGTTGGCAAATGAGACCAGCCTGGGCCCTTCGGACGAGACACAGGGCTCAAGCCCAGCGGCCGGTAGACTTGCTCGTCAGCGACAGCGGCAAGAACGCGCGCAGTCCGAGCAAGCTTCGCACGCGAACGGCTCGCCGGCCCCTTCTCCGCCACAAGGTGCCTTCACTCCGAAGGCAGCCCATCGTGACACGGAGCGCATGAAGTCGTACCTCCTCAACACAGTTCGGCGCTCGCCAATCAGGCTCGGTCTGCGCCAGGATGCACCGCGAGGGGCAGCTTCTGCCTCTGCTTCGCCCAATGCGGGCAGCAGCAGCTCGCCAAACACGCCCTTTGCGCCAGAGACGAGAGCCACACGCCTCGGCAAGGCCAACATCTTCGCAGCAGGGCGCACACCGTTGCCGCGCGCCTCGCCGCTTGGCCAGGCCACACCGACGGACAACAGCGACTCGCGCTCAGAAGTGTCCTCGACTCACGACCTGACGGGCATCGCTCGTGGCATGCGGCCCAACACGTCGTTCCCGGGCATTGGTGTCGGCACAGGTGCCGTGCCCGCCGCCTCCGGTCGCGTCGAGGGCGCCATGCTCAACCACTACCTGCACAAGGTCAACACCGGCCTCGAGCAGGAGAACGTCATCCTCAAGGAGCAGCGTGAGACGCTCGAGCGCCGCTACAATGCTGCGCTGCGCGAGCTAGAGAAGATGAAGGAGGCGGGACCAGCACCTGCTAGTGATGCGAAAGAGTCCGGAGCGGCGCTCGAGGAGGCGTACGAGCGCATCCAGGAGCTCGAGGACGGCCACAACGAGCTCAACGACCTCATCGACACCGCTGAGGAGAGAGAGGCAGAGCTTCTGGCGGAGCTCAAGCGCTATCGCGATGCCGGCGTCGAGCTCCCGACCGCTGACGGTGCTGCTGCGACGGCCACTGTCACGCACACAGGCGCATCATCCGAGCAGCAGGCTCGTGTCGAGAACCTCGAGGACGAGCTTGCGGACCGTGCCGCGCAGCTGCAAGATGCCGAAGCCGAGATTCAGGAGCTGCGTGAGAGCCTCGACCGGGCCGCGCAGTCAGCGTCGGAGCGGGACGCCAAGCTCGAGGCGCTTGCTGCCGAGCAGAAGGCCGCGCAAGAGCTCGCCGATCGCGCCGAGGACCGCGCCGATGAGCTCGAGACGCAGCTGAAGCGCAGCCGAGAAGAGCGAGCTGCGCTGGTCCGCGCTGCCCGGGACGGCGGCTCGCGCGAAGAGCACGAGGAGCTCGCCCGCGCCCAGGACCAGTACGCCAACGCTCAGAAGGAGGCCGACGAGCTCCGCGACCATGTCGAGCAACTCGAGAAGGAGCTCGAGGAGCTGCGAGCAGTCGTCGACGATGCCGAGCGTGACCGTGCCGATGCCGCAAAGCTTCGGGAACGATGCGCCGAGCTGGAGGAGCAGGACGCCCGCTGGGCCGATCAGCAGACGCAGCTCGAGCTCAACCTCGAAGACGCGCAGAACGACCTGCAAGACTCTGAGCAGGAGCGGCAGGCTCTCGCAGACGAGCTGGAGGAGGCAAAGCGTACTCACGCCAGCGAGATCAAGGACTGGGTGCGTACAGGCGTGTGCATGCTCTGCCATGCCTTAGCTGACCGTGTGGCGCAACTGCAGGAGATCGCCGTCGAGGAGAAGGAGAGCGAAGTGCTCAAGCTCCGCTCTCAGCTTTCGCGCGTCCAGCAGTCGCCCGTCGGTGTCCGCCGACCCGACCCGCGGGACAGCGCGGCGTCGATTGCCCAAGAGCAGGCACTGGCTCGCGCGCAAGAAGAAGTCGCCGCGCTGAAGGCTCGCCTGGCCGAGCACGGCTCAGCAGCGTCCGACGCTCTCGATGCGCAGCTCGACCTCAAGGACGAGGAGATCGCCCAGCTGCGCCGTGCCAAGAACGATCTCGAGGAGCGCCTCGATGCTCTCAAGGAGCAGCAGCAGGTGCTTAGCTTCTTCTCAGCCGGAGTACAAGCGACGCCGGGCAAGGGCACGCCGATGCATCGCAACATCATGTCGCTGCGCACGCCGCTTCGCACGCCAGGCTCGCCTCCCAACCTTGCCCCTGGTGTGAGTCGCGAGCTGCTATTGCGCCAGTCAGATCGCTCACACGCATCTCTCGTGCAGCTCTCGTACGCCGACTCGACGCTGCACGACCAGCCGGTCATGGAGCGCCTGCAGCAGCTGCAAGAACTGCTGGACGCTGCCAACAACAGCATCGACGAGCAGCTCCACAAGCTCGACTCGCAGGACCTCAGTCGCCTCACACTTGCCCGGCATCTTGCGGACGCGCGCAAGCGCATCGCCGAGGTCGAAGCCGAGCTGGCCGCACTGCGCCTCCGCAGCGTGGACCGTGAGGTGCTCAGCAGCCGGCTGGAGCGGGTACGCTGCCCGGGCTGCAAGACGAAGGTCAATGCCGCCAAGCATCTGCGCGAGTCGGTCGGCCACAGCAGCAGCATGCGCCAGTCTGTAGGCGACGTCACGTCTCAAAGCCAAGCTTCGCGCACGCGCGAGCTGTCGATGAGCGTGCACGCCCACTTCGCCGAGCTGAAGAAGCAGTGGGCGCTCGACCTGGAGCGCATCAAGCGCGAGCGCCAGAAGGAGACGGAGGAGGTCGCCTCGGAGCGGCGCCGCTGGAATGGCGAGCGGGGCGCACTCGAGCAGGAGAACCGCGCGCTGCGCGATGCTGCCTCGAAGGCCAATGAGAAGGTCGAGGCTGGCTACCAGCACCGCCGCCTTGCCGCCAAGCGCATGTTCGAGGGCACCGAGCAGGTGTGTAGACTCTTTCGTCGTCGCAGATGCAGCACATCTGACCCATGCACCCGTCTGCAGGTACTCGAGAAGTCCCGGCAAGCCGTGCACGCGCTGGACGACGAATTGCGGGAGGACCGCGAGCGCATCTCTGCGCTCCAGTCGCGCACGCACGACTCGCACAGCGCGGGCGCCATCGCCGAGGAGCAGCTGCAGCGCCTCGAGATCAAGCTGCGCACCGTCGAGACTGAGCTGGCGCGCAAGGCGTCTGCCCACGAGCGGCTGCGCGGCGAGCTGTCCCGGCGTTCCGTCAGCGGCATGGAGCTGCCGATGCAGCTGCACGAGCTGGATGCCGAGGTCCGGCATGCAGTCGTCGAGCTCGAACAGCTGCGCACCGAGCGTGCCGCGGTCATCGCTGAGCGCAGCAAGCTGCACTCGCGTGTGCGCGAGGCCAACGACGTGAGTGCAGCGGAGTGTGCCTCCGAGTGTGTCATTTGCTGACTCCGTTTCCCAGCGGTACGAGGCGGTCCGCGCTGAGCTGGACTCGGCGCGTCAGGCGATGCAGGCGCACCAGCAGCAAGTCGACGAGCAGGTCGGCATCATCGAGAATCTGCACCGCCAGCTGCAGTCCGAGAGCTCGAAGGTCGCCGGCGCCGAGGCACAGCGCACCCGTCTCGAGGCCGAGCGCCGGGAGGTGCTGTCCGACGTCGGCGTGCTTGAGGCCGACATGCGTCGCGTGCGCGACCAGGCCGAGAGCTTTGGCAAGGATCTCGCCCAGCTGCGCCACGACAAGGAGCAGGAGCGCCTGCGCTCGGCAGACCAGGCGCAGAGCGCACACTCGGCCAAGCAGGAGATCGCGGCGCTGCAGAACGAGCTGCAGCTGATGCAGCGGCGCTTTGCGCAGAAGCAGGCGCAGGCGTGAGTGCAGTGATACGAACGCCCTGAGAGCGCATGCTGACACCTGATCCTCTCGCGCAGCGACATCGAGATGCAGGCTCAGCACGCGGCCGAGTGCAAGGGCCTCATGCTGCACATTCGCTACCTCAAGGCCAAGCACCTGCGCGAGGCCGACCTGCGCGCCGACCTGGCGCACCAGAAGGGCTACCTCGAGCAGCTCGTCGGCGGCCTCGAGCTGAACCAGGCGGCTACTCGACGCTTCATTGCCGACCTGACGCTCTCGCGTGGCGCTGCGGCTCCACACAAGGCCACCGCCGCCACGCCGCTGCAGCGCTTCCGCCACGCAGCACTTGCCGTCTCTGCCGTCTGCCGCATGAGGTGCGTGGCGCTCGTGTGGAGAGCCAAGTCCCGATGTGTGGCGTTGCTGACGATCGAATCTCTTGCTCTCTCTCTGCAGCCTCATGGCGCAACGCTGGCAGCAGACGTGCAGCGTCAAAGCCACGCTGCGCGACGCCCACCTCGCTGCGCGTGCGCGCCACAGCGAGCGGCCTCTCCCCGCCGGCAAGGCCGCGTAGCTCCTCCTCTCTTTCTAGTTCTGAGTGTGCTCGTCCGATCCTCTTGTTTGTACTCTAGACATACCGCACGTCCTGCTTTATCTGACTGCCATCGCATCTGTTCACGGGCTCGAGTGCGGAATCGCATTGCGCGCGGCGTGCGCCACGGCGGAGCGGACCTGGCGGAGCGTGGTGTGCCTGGCCGAAGCGCTGGTCGCTCCGCACCCGGAGCCGAGAGAGGCTCCATGGTTGGTGCTCCGCCCTGGCTCCTGTGTGTCCGCGGCGTGCGCTTCACGGCCACGGCGGAGTGCGGGAGGGTGCAGCAGAGAGATGCGACGGCTGCAGGCGGAGTGGGCGGACGATGCGCAGACACATTCATGCTCCAGGCACACGCAGCAAGCAGCGCTTCGGCTGCGAGGTGCGCATCTTGCCATGCAGGCGGTGCTGCACGCTGAATGCTGCCGCCTGCGCGCTGGATGCTGAATGCGCTGTGCCGAGCCACACGGCAACGAATGGCGCCACAAGGCGTTTGCTGTGGCGGCGAGAGATCAGATGGAGCTGGCGCGAGGGATGGGCGAGCCAGGCGCAGAGGCCGCGCAGAGGCCGCGCACCGCTGCGCGGCCGGCAAAACCCTGCCCCCAGCAGCGCCGTCCGCGCACAAGGCCGAATTTGACAACGCAGCCGCAGAGTCGCGCTCGCTCGGCGCCTCGGCCAGCCCCTCTGCGCTGCCTTCTGCCGCCTTCTGCCGCTGAGTGACTGTCGGCTCAGGCACCGGAACGGCACGCCAGAGCGCGCAAAGCATGGCGGCGGCTTGATGGGGGTGCCTGGCCCGCAGCCGCAAGCGGCAGGCACGGCGCCATGGCGCGCGTCTGGTGCTTAGAGCCTCATCATGGCGCGCGCCGCGGGGCATGCGGCACACGCGAGTGCCCCTGAGCGAAGTGCGCGCGAGCTTCCGAGAAGTGCAGCGATCGTCGCCTCTTGTCTGCGATGGAGCATTCGGAATGAAGGCGAGCGATGCCGATGGCACAGCAGCCGTGCAGGTCCAGCTGTGTGTGTGTATGTAGCAGCTGTGAGAGGCAGGTCGCGATGGTCTGCTCGGCATGTCGCCGCCGCACGCCGGGAGGGGCAGAAGCGCAGGCGGCGACGCGCTCTCACACTCGCCGGCGCGCCGATACGCGGCACCGACCCTGCGGCACGCACGCTGCACCGTCCCTGCCTCGCCAGACCCGCCGTCGAGGCCCAGGGCCGCCTTAATGCTTGATTGATGAAACGAAGCCGCAGCAGGCCGACGGCGGCCGGCCCGGCGTGCCTCGCTCGACGGGCAGGCGATGAGCCCTCGCGACGCTCCCATCAGCCTCGCCGACTCGCCGCCGGGCGCCGATGGCACGCAAAGTGCTCCAGAAGCAGGTGCAGCACCAGAGGCAGCTGCAGAGAGCGCCTTCCTTCGGCGGCTGCCCGTGCCGCCGTGCTGGCCGCATCTCGCCCCGCCCGTGCGCCGAGAGTGCGCCTTGCCTGATCCAGAGATTGCTGCGCTGCCCTCTTCGGCGCGCACTGGCGGCTGTGTGTTGTCGTCGCTCGTCGTCACGGCCTCCAGCATCCGCCTTCCCGCCGCTCCTGACCTCCGTCTCTCACCACCACCCCTCTCGGCCTCTCCTCCTCCTGCCAAGGCGCGCCTCCGCTCGCCGGCTCGCTCTGGTTGCTCTGCGCTCCTTCTCATCGTGCCTGCTCCGCGCGTCACTCGACTCGACGGTCGGCGCTAACGCAGGCGCCCCGCGCACGGCCTGCTGCTGCTGTCGCTCGCCAGCAGCACGCCGCAGTGCCGCCTCTCAGTCTGCCGCTGCCGCCGCTGCCGCTGCTGCCGCTTCCGCACGCCGTCGGCGCTCGCGCCGCACACACGCACGCCTGCTCCGCGTGCAGCATCAGCTGGTGCCTTGCGTGGCCGCATGGCACCTGCTGCACGCCTTGCTGCGCCCAGCCCTGCGCGGCAACACGCACTGCCGCCGCCGCCGCATCCGCTGCGCGCCGCCCCGCTGCCGCAGTGCCCGGCCTGCGCCCGTGCAGCTCCCGAGGCACATCCTCGGCCCCGAACGCTTCTGAGTTGACTCGGGCCGCCCCGAAAGCCAGCTGTCTGTGCTCGGCACGGCGCGGAGCACGGGCACAGGCACGAGCAGCTGCAGCTCCAGCACCAGCCGCAGGCCACTTCCACGCCGCCCAGCAGCAGCATCCAGCTGCGCCCCTTGTTGGCCGACGGCGTGCCACGTCGAGGGCGCCGCCCTATCTCTCCCGCATCCCATCATCCCCTCTCTCTCCACCGGCGAGCCTGTGCGCTCCCCTGCACCCGCAGCTGGCTCTGTCTGCAGCAGCACCGCGGAACGCCAGGCAGCGCCTGCTCGCCTCTCTCTCTCGCAGCGGCTGTGCCCTTGCCAGATCCGTGCGCCTTGGTAGCCGGCCGCTGCCTGCGCCCTCGCGCCCGCAACCTTGCGCAGCGCACAGTCGCCGGCACTCGCAGTCCATCCACCTCGCGTCTCGCTAGCACACCTCTCGCATTGTCCCTCTAATGGCGCAGTCCGCTGGCTACCCGTCGTCCTCGGCGTTCGCGCACGACGAGAACGGAGCTGCGCGCAACGGCGCGGGCCGAGGCAGCGCGGCCGTCAGTGCCAGCAGCTCGGCACACACGCTCTCGGGTGCGGCCGACGTGGGCCAGCAGCCGTCGCACCGCACGCACCAGCAGCACTACGAGCAGCAGGCGCAGCAGCAGTACCAGCAGCAGCCGCCGGCCGCGGCCCGCGATCACCGCGATGTGCTGGCGCCCAGCTACGAGCCCTCGTCGCCGGGCGGCGAGGGCAACCTGCGTGTCAACGACTACGCGGCGTCGCAGCATCAGCAACAGGCACGGCCTCGCGGTCCGGTAGTGCCGTCGCAGACGATGCCGCCGACCGGTCTGCGAACGCGTACCTACGGTCTGGCCAAGGATCTGCGGGGCCCTTCGCCGGACTCGGCGCACCTGCCGTACATCCACGGCGGCGCCAATGCGCAGGGCGGCAGCGCACACGGCTCGTCCAAGGATGCGCCGGCGCCGACGCAGCAGTCGTTCAGCGTCGAGGTGCAGGCGCCGAGCTTCGACATGCGCGGCTACCCGATCTTCCAGGGGCGCGGCGCGGCCATCCGGGGCATGCTGCGTATGCCGGCGAGCGAGAGCTGCGATGTGGTCATGCGGGTGAGTGCTTCGCTTTGGACAGGCAGCGGCATGGGTGCCAGACGCGACCCGGCTCTCGAGCCGTGCGAGATGGTGTTCGCTGCGACGGCGTGGCTGCCGTCGGCTCGGTCAAGTGCTGCACATCTTGCTCGGCTAGCTAGCGCTGACACACCATGCCTGCAGCTCTGGGCATACACGTCGCAAGGCTCTCCTGCTGCAGTGTGGGACGGTATCGCGCTCATGCCGCCGGATCAAGGCAGCGAGCGTAAGGTGTTCGAGGTGACGGACCGTTTGTCCGCTGAGCGCGGCACGATGAAGGCGCGGCCGGCGGCGCCGGGCGACGAGCCCTCGGCGAACTTCCCGGCGTCCGACGAGCTCATTCTGAGCATTCCCTTCGACGTGCGTATGCCGCTCGGCGCCGCGACGCGCTTCGTCAATGGCGAGATGCAGAGCCTGGCCGTTGCGCTGCCGCCGAGCTACGAGATGAGCAGCGAGGCAGACTCAAAGGAGCGCGAGGCGGTGCGCGGCATCAAGGACACATACCTCAAGAGCTCGTCTGCCACGGTGCGCACCAAGATGACGATGAGTAGCACCACCGTGGCGAGCAGTCTGCGCGAGGCAATCGAGCGCGGCTTTGGCGAGGTGTACCGCATCGGCTGCTTCTACTCGATGAGCTTCACGCTGCAGCGCAAGGCGCCGGAAAAGGAGAAGAAGTCGCGCTTCGGCAAGAGCAAGAAGGCTGACCCGACGCCCAAGGGGGTGCTTGACTCGTGAGTGCAGGAACTGAAAGTGCTCGCGTAGCGTCCACTCTGACGTGGCTTGTGTGCCGTGCAGCATCACGGTGCCCTTCATCTTCCTCGGCGAGCCATCGCCCATTCCGCCGGCGCCGTCGATGCTGCCGGAGCTGCACCCAGACATCCTCTTCCGCGCAAACCAGCGCCTGTCGGATGGCTGGACGTTTGCCCAGACCTCCGCCAAGTGGAGCGGACAGCTGCTCACCTCGCTCAAGCGCGGTGTGGAGCTCGAAGTGAGCATCCGCATGAGCCTCGCCCGGTTCTCCTGCTGACGCAGCCTCGCAGCTCCACACACCCGGCGTGCCCGACGCCCCGCCCTGCATCCACTCGCCGGGCGCCTTCCCGATTCTCTTAATTATTCGCCCGACTGATCCAAACCTACTTCCTGCCGCCCGAGCGCAGCCCGACTCGCCAGCCATGAGCACGAGCGCCTCGTGGAGCTCTAATTTCGGCTCGCCGCAGGCGTCCACAACGCACAGCCCCAAGACATCTGTCGCGTCGATCCGTGGCGCAAGCTCGCCAATGTCCGCCCACGAGCAGCTTCCAGGCGGGGCACTCGACGAGGCAGGCTATGCGCAGAACGGCGAAGGCGACGACGACGGGCCGGGCGGCATCGTGGCGCGCATGCGTTCCTCGCTGCACCTGTCGCGCATGTCCACGGCGCTTGCTGGCTCGGCTAGCACCGCCACTATCGCCACGCACCAGTCCGGCGCGACTGGCGACAGCGGCGGCTCCGGCGGCACTCAGCGCAGCATCGTCCACAAGCGCTCGCGCCCCAGCCTGGCCAGCACGTTCGGGCGGCGGCGTCCCAAGACTGCGCCGCCGAGCTCACACGGCTCCACGTCGCCGCCCGGCTCTGTGGCAGGCACCGTTGTGCCAGAGCGCGGCGATGGCCTCGACTTGACGCGACTGGTGCGCATCTCGCTCCTGCAGACAACCTACTGCACCTCGACCGGCCCGTCGGACATGCCGCGCGTGCGTCGCCGCGTGATCTCGCTCGCCGAGCTGGAGGAGCTGGACATTGCCTCGATCGTCGGGCCTCCGACAAGCCCGTCGCTGGGCGGTCAAGAGTCCACGAGCTCTGCGGCCTCACGCGCCGTGCTCGAGCACGCACAGGGCTCCGGCGTGCGCCTGCTGCGCGGCATGGTCCGCGTCGGCAGAGACCTGACGCCGGGCTTCCGCTGCCAAGGCATCGAGGTCAAGTATGCCCTCAAGGTCGACCTGCTGCCCTTCTCGCCGCGCCAAGCCAGACGGCGGCCAGCGAGCGGCGGCGGCGCCAACCGTGGCGGGCCGTCGATCTCCGAGGCGCTGCGCAGCATCAACGAGGACTCGCGCAGCGGCTCGCACCGTGCGTCTGGCTATGCCGAGTCGGCCGCCGGCTTCAGCACGTCGGGCAGCGGCAACTTCGGCGAGCCGCCGCGCACGCCGCCGATGCCGTCGCCGAGCTATCGCGGCAGCGTCGTCAACGCCGGCTCGCCGGGCGCACCGAGCTATCGCGGCGGCTCGCCAGGCACGGCGCTCGGCAGCCCAGTGATGGGCAGCGATGCACGCTCATTTGCCGGCGGCGCAGGCCCGATGAGTGTCGTAGGCGGCACGGTGTACGATGAGGACGGCAGCGTGGCGGGCAAGATCGACAAGACGGTCGGCTCGCTCTGGGTCGATGTGCGCCTGCTGCGCTCGAGCATGGGCTAGCCACTGGCGCTCTCGAGCGAGCTACGGCATGCGCTGCGCTGCAGAGACGAGCGCGACCTTTCAGCTTACTGACCTCGGCGAGGGCCTCCCATTCTAGGCGCGGGCCACCCCTAACCTGCTGATGAAGCATGCTCCGCTGCACGTAATTCATAAGGCTACCCCGCTAGTGCTAGCCGTGTCTGGTGTGCTCGAGTTGTGCGTCTCCGAGCCGCAATGGAGGGGCAAGGCCGTCTGGCGGCACTCACTCCTTGAAGCCGCTGCTCTGCGTGCGGCGCGCCGGCGCTGCGACAAGTCCGCTCTTCGTAGCCATCCAGGCATCCCTCGTCTCTCTCACACATCATCGCGGTGCCAGACAGCGCCAGGAGAAGAGCAGCTGGCAGGCCGTCGCGAGCTCAAGGCCCGTGGAGCCATGCACCATGGCGGTCTGGCTTCTCGTCGAGCGGCAGAGTACCTCGAGGGGCGTCGCCGCGCCGGGATGAAGGCACCCTATTGCGGCAGCCTCCTGCCGCCCGGAGCGCCACCTCCTTCCAAGAGCGCCACCTCCTCGCCTCGGAGCCCGGCTCCGAAGGGCTCATGTTGGTCGACCGCACCTCCTCTCGCCGGCACCGATCGCGGCCCGAAGGCTGCGAGTTGGCCGCCGGCAGCTTGGTCCCACTAGTGTGCCTGGCACGTGTCTGCTCCCCCTCTCGTCCGGCTTTCTCTTCAGCCTTCGGATAGGCGTTCAAGCACGAGGCCCGAGGGCACGGACTCGACCTCTTGCCAAGGCCGCTTTGATTTTCAGCCGCCGCACGTCGATCACGCCGGGTGCCGAGGAGGCCGCCGCGAGCCGCTGCTGCCAGAACGCCGGGAAGCGGCAGCGCTGATGCCCGATGACGCGCTGCAAGGCTGCAACACCGAGCGCGTGCCCTCCCTATCCACGGGTCTCACTTCGCCCCGGACCGCTCCCTGAGTGCCGCTGCGTCCGTGCTCTCCCTCTGCCTCTGAAGAGCCAGGTGCGATGGTACTAGCGTGCCCAGGCCGGTATAAGAGTCTGCCTTGCCAGGTCGCGGCCGCCTGACGTCCCACCTCCACCTCCTCCCTTCCGCGTGTGTGCCCGCAACGATGCGCTTCCTCTCCCTGCTCCTCCTCTCGCTGCCTTTCACGCTGGCCACGCCTCTTCCAGCGGCGTTCGACCTCGAGGGCCACCGTGGAGGGCGCGGCGAGAACAGCGAGGAGACGCTCTTCTCCTACGCCCGCGCTCTGCTTGCCGGCGTGACTACGCTCGAGCTGGACGTTGGCATTACGAGCGATGGCGTGCCGGTGGTGTGGCACGACGAGATGATCATGAAGGAGAAGTGCATCGGCGAGGGAGTGGGCGAGTACATCAAGGAGCTGAGCTTCGAGCAGGTGCGTTGCATGTCTCTTGCTCCGTTTTGCTGGCGCCTCATCGTCTCTTTGCAGGTCAAGGCGCTCGACTGCGGCTCGCTGCGCCAGACTGCGTTCCCGAGGCAGCAGATCCACCCGGGCGCGCGCATCCAGTCGCTGCAGCAGTTCTTTGACTTTGTCAAGTGCGCCGACGATGGAGAGAAGGTGCACTTCAACATCGAGAGCAAGCTGAGCCCGCCCACGCCTAACACGGTGAGTTCGAATTGGGATGAGCGAGGAGGAGAAACAGCGAGCGAGCGAGAGGGTGCAGCGCTTGCCTGTTGGAGCAGATCTGTGGAGACATGCCCAGCATTGCGAGGCCTCGGAGCCTTTACCCCTTCTACTCCCTCGTGTACTCACGCCTCTCTCTCTCTCCAGACCGTGGGCCCCCAGCAATTCGTCGACACCCTGCTCTCCTCGTACCGCTCCAACAACGTTCTCTCGCGCGTCACGTTCCAGTCCTTCGACTGGCGCACCATCATTCGCGCCAAGGAGCAAGAGCCCTCCATCGTCACCGTCGCTCTGATCGACGCTTCCGATCTGCGTCCTATCTGGACGGCAGGCATTGATATTGAGGCGCAGGAAGGGCCGGATCTGGCACAGAAGGTGGCGCAGGCTGCGAAGAAGGCCAACGCGGACATCCTCAGCCCGAGCCATGGAGTGGGAGAGGTCGAGGTGGAGGGTTATGTGCCGTTCGCGAACAAGACGATGGTGGATGAGGCACACAAGCTGGGCATGAAGGTCGTGCCGTACACCCCGAACTCGCTGTTCACTGGTGAGTGCTCTGCCCCTCGAGTGCGCACGGGATGCTGACTGCATGCGCCTCCAGCTGAGAAGCTGCTGGCTGATGGCGTCGACGGTCTGATCACCGACTATCCCACATCGTGCGTGCCCTCCTCCCTTGTCCCTTTCCCTTTACCCGCCCTTGCTCCTACTCACTCACTCCTTGCTTGCTCGCTCTCGCACACAGTTTCTCCGAGTGGGCACGCGCCAAGAACTTCCGTCTGCCTGCGCCGGGAGAGGCGAAGCGTATCTCGCGCTGTGTTGCAAAGGCACAGCAGGCCGAGAAGAGCGCTGCGGGCAAGGGCAAGGGCGGCAAGGACGGCAAGAGCCACTAGCGCACCCGCCGCACGGCGCTTGCGCTCAGGATATAGATTCGCTCGTTCTTCTCTCTCCGATTGACCTCGGGGCTTCTCTTGCTCCGCTTTGTTACCCCACACGCTCCTCGTTCGCCGAGTCGATGCACGCCTCTTGCAACGATGCTTCATCGCTCTTCATTCTGAGCTCCTGCATCCGACCGAACGGAGCGCGCAGAGGAGCGCTTCAGCGGCAGCGTCTCGGCATGTGCGCAGCTGCTGCGAGTATGAGCGCCACGCGAGAGCGTGTTCCCGTCTGAAGCAAGCGTCAGACGGCGAGCCGGAGAGGCGAACATTTCTAGATGACATTTGCGGCGCAGAACAAAAGAGCGTCGTGGCGGGAAAAGAGCGTGGGCGAGAGGAGAGAGAGACACGGCGAAGGTGATGGGAAGCAGGGCTCGAGATCATGTGTGCGTTCTGCGTCCTTCACTTCTTCGTGTCCTTGTCCTTGCGGTCCTTCCAGTGCTCGAGCCCCTTCTCCAGCATCGCGCCCGTGACTGTTGCCAGGCATGCAGCGTGTGTCAGCTTCGTGCTCGCCAGACCTGCGGCCCCCCTCTACGAGATGGCACGCGCTCGGATGACTCACCAGCGCCAAGCATCGCATCCTGGATGCGCTTGCCATTGCTCGTCTTCTTCGACTTCTGACTGCCCGACTCGCTGTCGCTGCTGCTGCTGCTACTCGAACGGCCCGACTTGCTGCCGCCGCGCTTGCGATTGCCGTGCTTGTCTGCGCGGCAGGCGATGCGCTGTGTCAGCGATGTGGGGAAGGGCGACGAGGGCATGTCGAGCGGAACAGAACAGTCACACTTGACTCACTGCTGCGACGCGGCTTGCTCCAGCCGTCTGCGTACCCACGAGCGATCGACGCCTGAGGAGCTTGCGTCAGTTGTTGGAGACGACGAGCGAGCAGCAACAGGACGCACCTGGATGTGCGGCGGCACCGCGCCTCCTCCATAGTGGCCGTACGGACTCATCATGCCTTGAGCTCCCGTGCCGAGGCCTAGGCCACCATGCGGGCCGTACTGCCCGTACGCTGCAGCCTGTGCGGCCCAGGGCGGCGGCATGCCGCCCATGCCGCCGTACGCACCCATGCGCGGGTCGTAGCCGCCATAAGGCGAGCCCCAGCCCTGCATGGGCGCCGAAGTGGGCGGCGAAAAGGGCGGAGGCGGGACGCGACCGCGAGGATAGAACGGAGGCTGACTGGGTGAGCCGTAGGGGTTCTGCGCTGAGGGCGCACTCCACGGTGGAGGAGCGCCCCACGGCGATGACGCAAAGCCATGGCCATAGCCTTGAGGTGCACCGTACGGCGGCCAGCCTCCAGGTGCACCGCCAGGCGCTGGTGCACCATACTCGGCGCCCGGATAGCCGGCGGGCGGATAGCCGTAGCCGCCGGCTGCGGCGGGCGGCTGAGGAGGGTACTGCTGCGGCGGCGCAGGCGGCGGATAGGCGGAGCGCGAGGCATGCTGCGCCATTTGCTGTTGCTGCTGCTGCTGTTGCTGCTGAGCTTGCTGCTGCGAGCCCGGCGGTGGCTGAGAAGGCTGTCCGCCGGGCGGTCCGCCAGGAGGAGGACCAGCGCCGCCGCCGCCGCCACCGGCGCCGGGCGGCGGCGGATACGCGTCGAAGGCGCCGTAGTAGTTGCTGCCGGGCCACGCCATCGATGCACTCGGACGACGCTGCTCGCTCACCGGCTGCTGCTGCTGCTGCTGCTGCTGCTGCTGAGCGCGCTGTCGTGGCTCGCGCTGCGCTGTGCGCTGCTCTTGCTGACCGCGCGGGTCGTGCTGCTGCTCCGGATGGCCTCCTCCGCGCTGCTGCTGCTGCTGCTGCTGCTGCTGCTGCTGCTGGGCGAAGAGGGCGTACTGCTGTGCCTCGTAGTACTGCTGCGCCTCGAACTCGTGCTGCAGACGCTGGTACGCGGCGAACTCGTCGTGCTGCTGGTGCTGATGCTGGTGCGACTGCTGCCAGTAGTCGTGCTGCTCGTGCGAGCGCCGCTCCTGCTCTTCTTCGTGGTGGTGACGCTCTTTCTTGTCCTTGCTGCGTTCGTGCGAGCCGCCTGCGCGATGGTCGTCGCGGTGGCCGTGGCCGTGGTGGTCGCGGTGGCGGTGCTTGCCCTTGTCCTTGCTGTGCTTGTCGGGCTTCTGCTGGCCGCCAAAGGCCTCCTGCGCGTAGTTGGCGACGAAGGGCGCAGCCAGACGGATGCCGGTCTTGGCTAGGTCGGCGACGACGCCACGTGCCGCAAGGGCACTCGATGCGTCGGCCGTGGTGAAGAGCGCACGTCCGAGATGGAAGTGCGCAGAGGTGGGAGGTGGATGGCGATGAAGGAGGAGAGAGAAGGGCGAGCTGGACGAGGGGTGAGGGTGATCACAAGGGCAGATGAGGCTGAGTCCGACGAAGAGGGGGAACAAGGGCTTGGTACTTTGAGCGCGCGCGCCTTCTTAGGGCTTTGTGCTTGTGCAAGCCTGCTGCGCAAATGGCACGATGGCTGAGCTGCTCCTGTGACGGCATCGAGGCGGCCGGATGTCCCGCTCGGGGCCGGCCAGCACGTGGTTCTCGCGGATGCGGGTCAGAGCACTGTGTTCCTGGCGTCAGGGGGCGGAGCACTCTGTTTCACAGCCTCACGGCGGCGCCAGGCGGATAAGGCCAGCTCGCCGCCGCCCGCTCCTAATGCCCACATGGCTGAACGCACGCTTAACTGCTGGTCGCGAGCATGATGATATGAGCATGAGGATGTCGATGTTGTACAGGTGAGGAGAAGCGCGTAGAGGAAGGTGAAAGCCGCAGTCCTGAGGGAGAGGCGACCGCGACGGCGAGGCGAGACGAGGATGAGACGAACGATCAGGCGAAGCTGCAAGGCAAGGTCAGGCGACGGTCAGCAGCGAGCAGAAGGCAGCAGGCGCTCAGGAGAGCTGCTCACCGGCCAAAGGTGCCGCGCACCATCCAGTCCGAGCCGACCTTTTTGCGCTTGTCCAGATCCAAGCCATACATGCTCCTCAGTGCCGGGCTCATCTCCTTCTTGTCGCCTTCCTTCTTAGCTTTGGCCATTATGGCCGCCGCCGCGCTCCCCGCTCCCGCTCCGGCATTCATCGTCTCCACGCTGGGACCCTCCAACTTCTGCCTCTTGCTGCCTGGTCCTTCCTCCAGCGCAGCAGCGAGCATGGCAGCCGCTTCAGCCTTGCGAGCCTTCTTCTCCTCCTTGCGTCGCTGCTTCTCTGCCTCATCTTCTCCGCCCTCGACGCCAGCATCGAGCTTCTTGCTCTTGCTCTTGCGCTCGGCCTTCTCCTTTGCCTCGATTGCACGACGAGCCTCCATGGCAGCGCGCATCGGAGCTTCCTCCTCTGCCGTAGGGTTGAGGACGACGACTTCTCCCGTCGGAGAGACTTCTCCCTTTGCGAGTACGGCCGCATCGAACGGCGTAGCGCAGAGCGGGCAAGGCTGCATGTCCTTTCCCTTCTCGCTGCCCTCCTGATCACTGCCGCTGCCACTTCCCGCCGCCTCCTCCTGCCCGGGCGCCTTGCGCTTGGAACTAGAGCTGGACGGCGTGCATGTGGCGCGCAGACCTTGTTCGGACATGACGCATCCGCAGCGGCCCATGTAGACAAAGCGCGCCCGGCCGTTCATGGCACGCTGAGTCAGAGGACACAGGAACGACGAGCGAGCAGTCGTGAGCGTGGAGGAGCGACTGAGCGACTCGGGAGCGTCGGACGAGGATGCCTCGGGAGACGGCGTGAGCTTGAGCGTAGTAACGTCCTGTTGTGATTGAGACACATGAGACGTCAGCCCAACGATGCCAATGCGAGGAGTGCGCATCGATGGTCTGGGCGTGCTCATGTTGCAGCGCTTGCCTGACTGCACCCGCACCTCTCTGTCCAGCACTCACCGCCATACGTCTAACATGCGCCACCTCGTCCAGCTCGCCCTTCTGCTGCTGCTGCGCCCTTGCAGCGAGGTGCAGCAGCATAGCCTCGCGATTGTACATGCGCCCCAGCTGGTCCGCCACGACGGGCTGCACGAGCGGCTCGCGACTGAGGCGACAGAGCGTCCAGAGGAGACGAAGACGCTGTGCGGGATCGGAAGCGGACGAGTCGGCCTTGACGCGCACCATGTCGGTGCGCCGCGCGATGGTGCCGCCGTCGGCACCCATGATGGAGAGAGGATAAAGCGGGGAGAGGGCGAGGGTGACCAAGGTGTGGTGGCGAGAGGTAAGCCGCTGCGCGCGCAGCTGCAGCGCTCATGCGGTGCCGCGCCCCGCGCGCCAAGGCGCTGTCACACGCCATGGCGCACTAGACTCGCAGCGCCGTCGAGGTTGTGGCGCACGGCAGCAGCGACCCCCACTCGAGCTCGACAAACGTCAGCTCTCCGCTCCGCCATCATTCCACTCCGTCCACTCTATGTATTCCTCACAGCTCCGCCAGCAGCCATTCGCCCGCCTGTCCCACGTCCCACAGCGCCACGCCCACCTCTTCGTAGTCGCGCAGCACCTCGGCACGCATGGCCATCGTGTTGGCCGAGGGCCAGTAGGCGCGGTAGTAGCTCGCGAACGGCTTGCCGCCGTTTGCCTCGGGCGGCACATCGGCGGGCTGTTGATGCGAAGGCATCGGCGCCACAAAGTCGATGTACTGCTCCCCCGATTGCGGCTCTTGACGGATCAGAGCCTGCCAGCGCAGCGTTAGTACATGCGAGCAGAGCGGAGAGGTGCCGCAACTCACCTTGTGGTCTTCTAGACGCGCAATCAGCTCGCTGTGGGTGAAGGGCTGGCCGGCAAAGCGCAGCACCGCCTGCAGGCGCGAGTCGGCCTCCTTCTTGTCTGCCTTGGCTCTTGCGGCCGCTTGTGCGTCCTGTTCGATTGCCGCAGCGCGCAAGGGTGAGTGCGACGGGCCAGCGTGACAAGGACCCGGCGCAGGCCGCAAGCAGCAGCGGTAGCGCACACCTGGAGACAAGCCGACTTACCGTGTTGTTGTCCTTGCTGACCAACGGACTAGGTGGGGGAATCTTGGGCACGCCATTCGTCGACTCGCTCTCCTTGTCGAACCACCCCACGGGATACGCATAGCCGTACAGCGGGAAGCCCATGAGGAGTTTCTGCCTGCTTCCCTGCATCAGCACAGCGCTTCTCCGCTCTCCGTCGTCGATGAGACGGAACCGCAAAGCACAACTCACCGCACGCCATGATGCTCGACATACTGCGCTGTCGTCATGTCAAAGCCCGCAGCCGCAAAGCCGGCGCCTGATCCCGGGCCGAAGAGCCCATTGGCGGCGCCTCCGTCCACCTCCAGCGTGCCCTGCAGCATCTCAATGTTCTCGCGCAGCCATTCGAGCGGCGTGTTTGGGCCTGGCACCTGAAGACGACCGCGCTGGTCAGGTCAAAGTGCAACTAGCGCGGAGCGGAGGGAGACGTACCCGAACTCCATCTTGCCTCAACGGGCTCTTTGAGGGCAGAGCATCGACGTCAAAGATGTCGGCATACGCCAGGCCTTTCATGCCCGAGTAGTCGTATGTCATGCTAGTGACTATTTCCGCTCTCAGTCAGCTTCTGCTGCCTTTCCACATTCGATGATACGCGGATGCGGGCGGCGCGGCAACTCACTCAGATCCACCAGTGGGGAAAGTGCCTTGTAAGCCTGCAGGGCAATGACGTTCATGCGTGCCTCGTCGCCCGCCTCTTCGCCCTCCTTGATGCGCCGAAAGGGCGGCAGAACAATGCCGAGCACCTTGTCGTGCGCGTGGAGCGCTTCACTGAGCTCCTTGATGAGATGCTCCAGTGCCCATACCGCGCCGACTTCAAGCACGAGACCGTCGTAGCCCTGAGCTTGCACGTGGGAGATGATGCCGTCGACGAAGGAACGGAGCTGGGAGTCGGAGGAGAGGAGCTCGGCCAGCAATTCTGCCGTCCATGTCTTTCCATCACAGCGTCAGTCTCGCGACTGAGCCCTCGCATGACCGTACCGTAATGCAGTCCACCCCACATCTCTCCTGAGACTCACGTTGTCAAGCGCAAATCTCGGCACCACCTTCACCCTGCCCTCGCCCTCCTCCTCTCCCTGCTGGTTCTTGGCGGGCAGCTGCAATCTCCTCATCCACGCCGCATCTTCCTCGGTCGGCTCGCCGCGTACTTCATACCACGTCGTAGCTCGCGTGTGCACCGGATCGACAGTGTGCCAGCAGGGCGCGACGTGTGTGAACTTGTGCCGACTACGAGAAGCGTGTCAGATGCTGCGGAGGAGGGAAATAGGGGATGAGGAGGGATGACGCACTACTTCTCGACGAGCCCGGTGCCGCGCGGATTCCAGGGCGTTACATAGCCCAGGACGTTGCGGCTGAAGGCCAGAGCGGGAGGCGTGAGTGAGGCGGGTTGCACACGTGCTGTGATGCGCGCGACAGTCGAGAAGCAAGGCGGGACACTCCTTGCCCGTCTCTGTTGCCCTTGCACCACTAGATGCACCAGCTCTCTCACTGCGCGCTCGCCCCTCTGCCCTTGATGCACACTCACCCACTCCTCCTCAACTGCGCGCCCGTATCTGCCGCCTCTGCGGTGCCGTTCTGCAAGCGCGTCACGCGTTCGGCGGCGAGGATGGCGCTGCGGGAGGGAAAAGGCGAGCGGAGTGCCTGTGCGCGTGCGGCGTGCGGCACTGCGGCGAGGAGCGCGAGCAGCAGCAAGGGCAGCAGCGCGACGAGGCGCGCCATGATGCCGGGGTGTGGGAGAGAGCAAGCAAGTGGAGCGGACGCAAGTGCGAGTGCGGGGAAGCAGGCACGTGAGCGCCCCTCTCTTCTCACGCGCCGCGCTGGCCGAGAGAGGCACGCGCGCCGTGCCGTGGCCTGCCTCAGCCTGCCTCGTGCGCCGGCGCTGTGCCGGGCCGGCTTCCCCGCATCGGCGCGTCTCGCAGCGTACGGCACCTGGCTCCCATCTCTCTCTCTCTCCTCCACTTCTCTCCAGCTTCCGTTCTTTTTTCTTCTCTTCGCATCCCGCTCCTTGGCACGCCTCCCTCCCTCCCCCGCATCCGCTCCCCGCGCGCGCCCACGTCACATCGCGCCGCAATGTCGCTCGCAAACGTCCATGCCGCCCTCGAGCAGGCCGTGCTCGAGCCGGCGTACCACGATGCGCTGGCGGTGGTCAAGGTGCGTGGGCGAGCAAGGCAATGCGTGACGAGAAAGAGCAGTGGGGCCGGCGAGGCACCGCGGGTGGTGCGCTGGCGAGATGCTGGTGCATGGAGTGGGGCGCACGAGCATGGGGGGCGCAAGTGAGAGGGCGTGAGGGCGTCACGGCTGGGGCGAGAGAAACGGCGCAGCTGGCGCAAGGCAAGCGGAACAAGGCGGCGGGAAGTGAGAGGCATGCCCGGCGTCTCTAGCACGTCTCTTCTGCCTCATCCGCACGCGCACTGCTCACTCCACTCGCCAGGCCGCGCGCAACGGCCTCGTCTACGGCGCCAAGATCCGCTTCCCGCACGCCCTGGTCATGTCCATCCTCTTCGGGCGCGGCTCGTATGCCGACCGCATGCGCTTCGTCCTCACGGCCACGCGCCAGCACGCGACGAATCTCTGCAAGTTTGCCTCGCTCTACAAGGCCGTCACGATTCTGCTGCGGCGGACGCGCGGAGGCAAGCCGAAGGGTGGGGATGCGTTTCTGGCGGGCGTGGTGGGAGGATATGCAGTGTTTGGCGAGAGAAACGCGGTCAATGAACAGGTGAGTGTAAGGCTGGCGGCTGGGCTGCGAAAGGCTGGACAAAGCGGACACTGGGCGGCGGGCGGCGGAGCATGAGCAGGGGCAAGGAGGAGTGGAGGCAGAGAGAGTGTATGAGATGAGGGCGGAATGCGCAGCCGCTTGCATCCACACGCAACGCAGCGGAGGGGAGCCAAGTCGAGCTCGGACGAGCGTGCTTGCGCATGAATGTGGCCACCTTCATCTCGCCGGCTCTCCATCTTCGCTTCGCGTTGCAAAGCCTCCTCCCTCTGCTCCTCTTCCCCTCTAACAACGCTCCTCAGATCGTGCTCTACTGCGTCGCCCGCTGCGTCTCTGCCCTCCTGCCCCGGCAGCAAGTGGCTTCCAACTGGCCGTCCGACCGGCCCATTCCGACCGAGAGCAAGACGTTCAGTGTATTTGCGGCCGTCGTATGGGGAAGTGTCATGTGGCTGTTCGATCAGCGACGACAGAATCTGCAGGGTGGACTGGTCAACTCGATGGACTGTGAGTCTGCCGCACGTAGCGAGGCGAAGAAGATATTGGCTGATATCAAGCGATGCGCAGATCTTTACGTCAACGCGGAGAAGTGGCAGAAGTACGTGCTCTTCGCTCTAGACTGGATGCCGAGCCTGCGATCACAGTTCTGCATGCTGACACCTCCCCTCGCCCCTCCTCTCTCGCTCTTCAGCCTGCGCACACTCATTTGGCACAACAAGTAGACTTGCCCGGCCTGCTTTTCAGTCGCTTCGCCTCTCGCGGCGCTACCGCCTCTCCATCACACGCTAGACGCCCTCACGCCTCCCCGTCTCCGCATCTCGACCCAATCGATCAGTCCGGCTCGCAGCAGTTTCAAGCTTGCAACTTGATTTTGGAATCGCCGTTGAGAGGGAGAGACGTGACGGGCGTGAGGAGGGGGTAAAATGGTAAGAGCTACATGAGATTTGAGAGACGTGGATCGGGCTGTGATGTGAGACGAGGCGGAGGTCGGGGTCATTAGGCGCTAGACGCAAGCGATCTGCGGGCGTGGCCGTGAGATGCAAGGGCGAGGGAGTGGAGCGAGGGACGTGTAGCTAGAGACAGGGGAACGACTGCGGCGCGAGATGATGCTGAGGCGCCGAGAGGGGTCAGAGGATGCTCGACGACTTCAGGCAGCGTCGTGCCCTTGCTGAGCCGACGTTGCGGCGCGTGCACCGGCGGCACATATGCCTGAGGCTGTGCGGGCGCGAGAGCGGCGGAGAGAGAACGAGGGACGATGGCGTCGTGCGTCATTGAAGGCCGACGAGGTGCGAGCGTCGGCTCTGCAAGGACGTGATGCACCTGCAGACGCTTCGAGCGGCTTGCAGAAGGCGGGTAACTACGATGTGCCGAGCCCGAGCGAGGAGGCGAAGGAGTGTGGCGCTGCTGAGATGGCGTACGGGTGTGCTGCTGTTGCGAAGGAGTGTGGAGCCACGGCTCGGGCGCAGGGTAGGCTGCGGGCCGGGAGAAGTTGGGCGTGTCGAAGCTTGGCGAGGGGGTTGTGACGCTTCGAGGCGGCGTGAGAGTGGGCGATTCACACCAGCGCGGCTCGTTGGAGTGTCTCGAGCGCGGACGTTGGTCTGCCGAGGCGGCGCGGTGATGCGGGGTATAGATGGTGGGTAGAGTCGAGGCAGAGACGGCGCGGCGACCATGCCCGTGCCCCGGCGCAGGCGAAGGAGGAGGTCGAAGTTGCTCACTGCCGTACGCCGAGTGTCGCCGCTGCTTCTTCTGCGCGGCGAGTGCGGCTGCAAGTGCCTCTGCATCTTGTGCCGAGGCAGTCCAGCTGGTAGGCCGAGCAGCGCGGGCGCGAGAGACGGAGGCGGCGGGACCGGCGCTGAGACTACGACCGCCTGTGGGTGAGTGTTCGCGCGAGCTGCTGTGGTGTCCGTGCGCTGAGCTGGGGCGCAGAGAGGAGAGGATGCGGGCGGGAGTAGTCTTGCGCTCGGGAGCTGGAGGCGCATAGGCACCGGCGCCCCAAGTAGAGCCCATCAGCGCCGGTGGAGGTGCGGGAAGCGTCCAGGGATGCTGTCGGCCGCCGCGGTGGGCCATGACGTGCTGCTGATGGAAGGATGGAGGAGGAAGAGGCGAGCGCGGGTAGACTTGCACTTGCAGGAGCGGCCGGTCGACTGGCGAAGGATCGAGAGCGAAACGCACAGCTTGCTCGCTCCTCGAACGTGGACGCCGAGTAGAGCCTGCCTGGTGGGGCAAGACGCTGGATTGAGTGTCGATCGGAGCCAGTGTGCGTGCAGACGCAGGGTCGACGCATGGCTCGCAGTGTGAAGTCTCGCTCGAGGCCACGGCATCGCCGTCGTTGGAGCTTGGCGAGTCGGGCGTCGGGAGCGTGTTCGACGAGCTAGCCAGACTGTGCGTAGCGCTGGAGTTGACGCTGTGCTCGCTTGAGGCGCTCGAGTCGCCGCTGCTTGACAAGGCCTCGCGACTGAGTGGCTGCGCCTGCCTCTCTGCCTCATTGCTGCAGTCCAGCAGTGCGCTCTTGAGCACACGCGGCGAAGGAGGAGCGACGAAGCTGTTGCTGCGTGAGACGTGTGCTGTGAAGGCAGGCGCGAGATCTTCGATGCGAGTGTGCGTGTGCGAAGTAGCCGAAGCGGGAGAGCTCGGGTAGTGTCCTTGGCTCGAGGGCGCGCGTGAAGGGCAGACGACGGCGTCGGAGTCGATGGCGAGACTGAGCGGACGAGAGCCGGATCCGCAGTAGAGACTGCGATGCTGCCACTGTCCGTGCTCGTCGAGCGTCATATGCGCCGCCAGCGCCGCAGCGTCGACGTGCTGGCGCGACTCGGTCGTAGTGGCGCGGAGCATGGGCGGCGTCATCGGCTGCAGGGGAGAGGTCAGCGCTGAGGTCACAGAGAGACGCCGGCCCAACTTTCGCTACTCCAGGCTGCCAACTCACGAGCACGGAGGTGATGGGCGCCGTGATGATCGGCGCCGAGCGACGGCGCTCGCTGCGCGCATTGACGGGCCGCTGAGCCCTCGGCGGCGTGTCACGACGAGTCGATGTATGCGAGCTGCGGCTAGGCGAGTGGCGTGCCGGCGTGACGCTGGCGCTGCTGCGCGGCGGAGGCGTGGTGTACGACTCGTGGCCGCGCGTATGCTGCGACGGCGCCGGCTTGGTGCGCACGGAGGAGGATGGTGGAGCGGCGGCGGGGTGCCGCTGCTTGGGTGTCGCGGGTGCCCTCGCGGCTGCCTTGTCGGCAGTCGAGGGCGAGGAGAAGCAGGAGAGGCGGGAGAACATGGCGCCAGCGGTGGTGGTGCTGACGCGGCAAGTCGTGAGAGGGTCGTGAGGGTGCAGAGGCAGGAGCAAGCGCCAGACTCTTGAGGGCGAAGGCGAAGGCTTGGCCAGCGAAGCTCGGCCAGCGGCGCGGCGAGGCCCGCCGCCCCAAAAGTCTGCCAGCTCGCCGCATCTATTTCCGTGCACCCTTGGGCCTGCCTGACCTCAGCAAGGCACGTGCAAGTGGCTTCGCAAGCGCCACTCTCGCCAGCTCGCCGCTGCAGAGTGTAGCTTATCTGGTACGCAACGGGGATGGCCTGAGCGGGTGTGCCGCCGCTTGCGTGCCTCGAGGCGCGTAGCCGGATGTGCCCGACCGGGGACAGCTGCGTTTCAAGGCGTCTTGAGCAGGCACTGAGCGCTGGAGAAGCACTTGCCGCGCCCTCGCAAGAGACCGCAGGTGAAAGCGACACGACCGAGAGGGGCAGGAGAGGAGCGGAACGTGCGGCCAGGCGCGGACGGGCCCCTGAACATGCCTGGGCTGGGCCCTAGGTCGCCGCACTCGCCTCGGCGGAAGCACAAAGGCACCGCGAGCTTTGTCAGGCAGATGGCAGGCGCTGCAGAGACGGAGCCGCTCTCTGCCAGCCGCCACCCGCGCTGAGAAGAGAACCGTCGTGGCGCATGTCGCAGGAGTGCAGGCTGCACCGCACCGGCCTCCGACGCTCGCACTTGCGCACCTCGCACTCGACGGAAGCGCGGGAACGAGGGCGCACCCACCGCACGCTCGCGCCTCGACGCACAGGCCGCACCTTTCCTGCGGCAGGGTCCCGCTCGCGCCAGGCGGGCCGTGCACCCTTGGCGATGCCGCGGCGTGGCCTCGGACGTGCGGCAGGCGGGTTTTACGAAGGGCTCGGATGTCATGCTGCCGCTCTGCCGCTGGCGCGCAGGCACGCTGGCTGGCTTTTCGGGAAGGAGCATGTGACGCCATTGTGGCTCCTCGTAGCGCGTCCGGGCCCGAGGGGCCGAGGGGCGCGAGGGGCACACAGTGCGCTCTAGGCACCGCCCGCAGCCACTGTCGTGCCTCGGCCGCGCGGCGGGCGCAGCGAGAGCTTGGTAGAGTCCCCTCTTGGCGCGACTGCGTGGCTGGCCCGGCCCCTGAGGGGTGCATCGCGGCACCGAGAGGGGTCTGCGTGCTGCGGCAAACGTCTCCGACGGCCGTGAGCCGACTCCCGCGCTCGAAGAGGAGGCAGCCACGCACGCTGTGTGGCGGCGCCTAGAGCGATTGTGCACCTGTCTGCTCCCTTGAGAGGCCTCGCTGTGCTGAGCCCCATGACCGAGGCGGCGGTGCGGGCTTTGCGGACTTGCGCAGCACCACCGACTCATCGCCGACGCCTCGCGCTCAGGCCGGCAGCGTGGGCATCTTTCGCACGGCGCAGAGAGCCAAGAATGCTATGCGCAGCGCGCATCTGTACGCATACGATGCGCTGCAGCCTCGAAGGGTGCTTCTTGACGGTTGTGATGGATCGATGGGAAGCCGCACCGGAGCGGAGCGGATGCCCGTTGCTAGCGAAGCGCGTGGGAACAAGGCGAGCTTCGGCCGAGGCGCGAAGATCCGCGGTGCAGGCGCTTGACGCGCCTCTTCTCGCAGGTCCACATCCTTCGCAAGTCGCCTGCTCCCGCTTGTGAGTGGCCTCTCGTTCTTCTGGCTTCGTCTGCTGCCTCTCGCAGCCCCTCTCTCCCCGATGATGTCTAAAAAAACATGTTAGACTGCTGAGCTCGCTTTCAACGAGTCCACATGGCGATATGAGCTCTGCTCACCACTCCTGAGGGGTCGAGATGGCTGCGAGGCCTTGACGATGCGCACGGACGAGGCCTGCTCTACAGTGCCACTTGCTGACACTTCTCTCTCCAACTTCGCCGGTCTCTGTGGACAGAAGCATTGCGCCGACGCTGAAGCCGGGATGCAGTGGAGCAGAGGGAATCCATTGCGTCGCTCGCCACACTTCTTGTCCCTCGCGTCTCAAGCGTCAGGAACGCCGCCAATGTCAGGACCCCACGTGTGTGAGATCGAGGTGCAGCAGCCAGAAGAGTTTGCCGGGTCTGATCGCACGTGCTGCCTGTGTGCTGCCAAAGGTTGACGATCGGCGTGAGGCGTGATAGGACAGCGAAGAGGCACCACGTGCGACGGAGCGATGCTCAGGGCCGCTACGCATCCTTCTCGTCTCTTTGCGCAGCGGCAGCAACTCGGAGCCCCACCAGCCGGCGGTTCCGGAGCGGTATTGTGGCAGATCTGCGGCTCAAAGCCGCCTTGGCGGCCGTCATCGTGCGGGCGCAGACGGACGCGAGCGGTTAGCGTGCGGAGAACGTGCGCAAACGCGACAGAGCGCGCCACGGCCAACGCAGCATCAGCCGCGACGCCCCTGACGCGCTCGCAAAGGCACACCTGGGCCGCCGCACAGGCACGCTGCATTTGGAATGTCAGAGCTTGGCCATCGGGCAGCCGGGCGGTCGTGACGGCGAATTAGGCTGCAGTCTCACCTGCACGACAGTCAAATGCACAGGCGTTGGCTCGCCGGAGCGCCGGGCGAATGGCGATGCAGCGCCCCTGGCCGAGGGTTCATGCTGGGGGCGCGACGGGCTTTGGAACGTGCGGATCACAGCACTTGCCATACTTAAGGCTGACAGCAATCGATGCGGGATGATGCTCCTCAGATCCACCTCAAGATGCGTTTCTCCCTCCTGCTTCTCTCGACGCTCGCAGCGTCGGCGCTGGCGGCGCCGAGCAGTCTGCTGCTGAGCAACATTGCCTACCGTTCGCCGTCGATCGAGGTTGGCGGCGACGGACTTGCGCACGACATTGACGCCATCGAGCGCCGGCATGCCAAGCGTTCTGAGAACGGCGAGCGCGGCAGCTTCGCCGGCAAGCTGAGCTTTCCGTACGGCGTCGCGTCGGGCGACCCGCTCGAGGACAGCGTGTGAGTCGTGCGAGTGGCCCACCTTGGCAACTAGCTGATGAATTCGCTGCAGCATTCTGTGGACGCATCCGGAGCCTGAGCGCGACACCGACCAGCCGCTCTGCCTGCGCTGGGAAGTCTCCTCGGAGCCGGGCAAGTGGAAGGGCCGCGCGCTCGCCGACCACGGCACCGTGTGCACGACCAAGGACGTCGGCTACTCCGTCAAGGTCGAGGCCAAGCACCTCAAGCCGAGCAAGTGGTACAGCTACCGCTTCAGCGCCGTCAACGGCGACAAGGCAACGTCGCCCGAGGGCCGCTTCAAGACGCTGCCGCGCCCGAACGACGACATCGCAAGCGTGAATTTCGCCGTATTTTCTTGCAGCAACCTGCCCGTCGGCTCCTTTGCTGCCTACGGTAACGCAGCCAAGCACAAGGAGATTGACTACGCACTGCATGTAGGGTGAGTCGGAAACGTGCATGTCGCCGGCGCGAAAAGCGCCCTCTGGCCTTCTCCGGGCGACCTGCAACTTGCGCCAGCATTGAGCGTCCGTTCACCCCATCATTCGTCTCGCTGCACCTCTTTGTCGTCGGCGTCGGCGATAGGGATTACATCTATGAGGGATCGGCTCGTTTGGGCGCTCCTGAAGACCGACAGTTCGAACCACGTTACGAGATCGCCTCGCTCGACGACTACCGTCAGCGCTACAACGCGTACCACCGCAAGGACGCTTCGCTGCGTGCCATGCGTGCCGCTGTCGCCTGGCAGGTCGTTCCGGATGACCATGAGGTGAGTTGTGTGCTACCCGCGCTACTCATCATGTTGCATACTACACGATGCTAATCGATCGCGTCAGGTCGCCGACAACTCGTGGAAGGTACGCCCTTCGCACCATGCCCTATCTCGTTCTTTGCTGAAACTCCTTCTTCCAACAGGATGGCTCTGCGAAGCAGCCTCCGGGCACGCTCTTCCGCGGCGTAACCTTCAGCGAGCGCAAGCGTAACGCATTCAAGGCGTACTTCGAGAACATGCCCATCCGTCAGATCAGCACCACCGACGACCTGCGCACCTGGCGCCAGTTCCGCATCGGCAAGCTGGCGGATCTCAACATGCTCGACACTCGCCAGTGTGAGTCAGGCGCTGAAAAGCTCTCTGAGCGCGGCAGCGAGGCCTTACTGTCCCGCACACGGTCGCGAGGCCGAGAGGCGTCGGACACCTCGGCAACCTGAACGCATCGCAAAGCCACCTTCATCATATGTCGCTGACGCTCAGCAACTCTCTAGACGACAGAGACGTGACTGATGTCTACACCAACACTCCGTACATCGAATCGATCCGCAACGACACTTCGCGCTCGCTCATGGGTGGCCGGCAGGAGGCATGGCTTTACAACAACCTCGAGAAGTCCAAGGCGACGTGGAAGGTGGTTGCTCAGCGTGAGTCACCGCTGGACAATTAGCTCCACAGCAAAAGCAACCTCTGACGAAAGGCGGCTGCAGAGATCCTCGTGACGCAGATGCACCAGCTGCGCAAGTGCGTCGGATGCGCCCAGGATCTGAACTACGATGCATGGGACGGCTACACGGCGAACCGAGCACGCTTCTACGAGGCCGTCAAGAAGACCAAGAACGTCCTGATGCTCGCTGGCGACACGCACGCCGCTTGGGTGTCGGAGGTGCACGAGCCGTTCACCGATGACTACGATGCGGCCACCGGGAAGGGCTCCTTTGGCATTGAGCTTGGCGGCACCGCCGTCTCTTCCAGCTCTAGGTGAGTTATGCTTCCACAGCTCGTCCAAGAGTGGCAAGATGCAAGAAGGACAGTTGGTGCGAGAAGGGCGGTTCGCACGCGCGCACGCGTCGTGGCGACCGTACCTCGACGCTTCGCACGTTGCTTACCCTCTTCGCACACAGCTACGGCAGCCTGACGAAGGAGATTTACGTCGAGCGTGCCAAGCAGCTCACCGAGGTCAACAAGGGCCTGCAGTTCGCCGAGGGCGAGCGTCGCGGCTGGTTCTCGCTGGAGCTGACGCGCGAGCGTGCCGTGGCGCGCTTCTGGGGCAACCAGAACACGGCGCCCGACTCGCCCGAGGACCTGCTTGCCACCTTCGAGGTCAAGGAGGGCACCGACCGCTTCGTGCGCCCCATCAACGGCGGCAAGCGCCCGATTGCAGGCGCGCTGCAGAGCCTCGAGTGGGACCAGAGCAGCTGGGACGGCACGACGTTCACGCGCCCGCGCGCTTGAGTTCATACTTTCTTTGTCTGTGAAATAGTACGAGCAAAGATTTGCGCTCACTTCTGTGTATGTTCAAGGCTGTGAAGCTCATCAGTCTCGGTGTGAGGGCGACTGGAGTGAGCGCGACTGGGCATGTCATACGCAGGCGGACGCGCCGCCGCCGTTCCGACGGCTCCGCGCGCGGGCCTCCACTTGAACGTCTAGCGCTGCCGTGCCCGCGAGATCAGCGAGCAGCTTGCGGCTGCCACTCTCCCTCTCACCACCACCGCAACATGTCCGTCGCCAACCTGCGCTTCCTCATCACCGGCGGCGCTCGCGGCCTCGGGCGCGGCCTCACTGCCTGGCTCGTGCAGCGCGGCCACGACGCGTACATTCTCGACGCGGACGCCGGCGAGCTGAAGCACACGCTCGGCACGCACCTGCCGTCGCTGAAGCCGGCAGCCGGCAGCGCCAAGCTGGGCCGCTTCGAAGGCGCAGAGTGTGACATTTCAAACGCAGAGCAGGTCGGCGAGGCCGTGCGCAAGGCGGCACAGGTGGGTAAGCTGCATGACCTTCCATGCGCCCTGCTGACCTCCAGCCAGTGGCACCGCGGCGGGCTGCTCGACGTGCTGGTCAACAACGCAGGTCGCGCAAATCCGTACTGGGCGGACGGCCGCACGTTTGAGCAGATCGACGTGCAAGAGTGGCGGACGTACATCGACACCAACCTGAGCGGCGCCTTCTACGTCTCCAAGGCCGCCGTGCCGTTCCTCAAGGCCAGCGCGCGTGGAGAGGAGGAGCCACGAGGCGCCATTGTACACACTTCGTCGATCCGCGCTAAGCAGTCTGAGCCAAATCAGGAGGGCTATGCCAGCGCGTGAGTGAGCCATGCTCATGCTTCGAGCCTTGTTGGCTGACACCCTGCCACAGCAAAGCCGGCCTGCTCGGCATGACGCACTCGATGGCCAGCTCGCTCGCCGACGCACAGTACCGCATTCGCGTGAACGCCGTTCTGCCTGGCTGGTTCCCTACGGACCAAGAGTCGAGCGCCGGCGGCGCGTGGGACGACGGCCTGACGAAGGAGGACCACGAGCAGCACTGGGCGGGGCGCGTGGGCAAGATGGAGGACTATGCGCAGGCGGTATTCTTCATGGCTACCAATGGCTTCGTCACGGGCCAGGAGATCGTCGTGGATGGAGGCATGACGCGCAAGATGGTGTATGTCGAGTAGAGGGGTTGCCGCAACACGTCTGGACGATCTCGTAGTCGGGCGAAGGCCCCGGCAGCAGGAATGGCATGCTCTCGCTGGACAAGTTGCAGTCGTCGAAGGTGCGCATCTGTCGCTCCAGTCGCAAACTTGCCAGCCGCTAGGTGACAGCCGCAGTCGCAAGAGTGAAGGCGCCGCAGCGCGCAGCGAAGACGTACGGCCTTTGATGTGAGCACAGCAGAGCATCAGCCAGCATCGGTGCCGCCGCTGGCATCGGTCGCAAGAGCGGCAGCCGCAACGCAGCCGCAGCTGCAGAACGCAGCGAGCCACACCCGCCTCGCGGCTCGCACCGCACGCGGCGCAGGCAAGCGCAGCAGCATCAGGGCCGTGCGCAAGCTCAAGCGAGATGTGGAGGTCTGCTGTCGACAGAGCGAGCAGCGCACGGGTCGCAGCGCGGCATGCTGCGCTTTCAGGCAGCGGGCGGGCGACGGGCGGCTGCAGCTGCTGCTGCTGCGGCATGGCGCAGTTGCGAGGGTGCCTCGCAGACGCGGCGGCCGGCCGCCTGTGTGCGCGCGCTGTTCCCACGCGACGCTGCGCGAAGCTTCGCGAGCCCGCGCCTCGTCCCACCGCCGCTTGCTCTCGTGCGCTCCCATCCATGGGCTCGGCGCAGCGCTGTCCAGGGCCCGGCCGGCTGGCTTGTGCGCAGATTGCGCTGCGGCCCCGCATCTCCGCCGCTCTCGATGGTGCTCGACGCTGCGAGAGGCGGTGCTCGAGCCTTCGCGAAAGGGCCCGCCGCCCTTCCACCCGCTTCGCCCCCGCTGCGAGCCAGACGTCTGCGAGAGGCATATAAGGAGGCCCTCGCCGGCCTCGCTCCTGCTTCCTGCACCTCACACCACTCAGCACTCAGCACTCGACTAGCACCTCACTCCCGCGCCACATTCACCAGCACCACCCATCACCGCGTCTGCACCATGTCGCTCGCCCACCACCTCTTCACGCTGTAAGTTGCCGCACGCTCCTGCACTGCTCCTGCCTCATCGCTGACGTCTCAGGCCCTACTTCAGCTCGCCCTTCGAGTGGCACGCCGACGACTCGCCGGCCGCCGCTCCGGCGCACAGCAAGGCCGGCGAGCACGGCCTGCAGCGTGCCGGCTCCTTCTTCCACCCCACGCACGTGCGCGGCCCGGCTATGGACGTGCACGAGCTCAAGGACCAGTACGTCGTCGAGCTCGAGCTGCCCGGCGTGCGCAAGGGTGAGTGACGACGAGTCGCAGCACGAACTCGGCTGTATGCTCACACCTCACGCGCTTCACAGAGGACGTCAAGCTCGAGGTCGACGAGAAGCACCGCCGCGTCTCCATCGCCGGCACGCTCAAGGCCGAGCACCATGTCGAGGAGCCCGCCGCGGCCGCCGACAAGACGGCGGCGCCCAAGGACAACGGCGCCAAGGGCAACGGCAACGAGAAGAAGGACGGCAAGCACGTGGCCAAGCAGGCCGCCGAGCCGCGTCCCCGCGTGCTCATCTGTGAGTCGTCTTCGCCGTGCTCGTCACACGCATACACCTGCTCACACCATCCCCAGCCGAGCGCGCCTTTGGCAGCTTCCAGCGCTCGTTTACGCTCCCGCAGGCCGCCGACCTGAGCGACATCCACGCCGCCTTCGCGGACGGCGTGCTGCGCATCAACGTGCGCAAGACGGTGCCCAAGGACGAGTCGACGGTGCGCAGCATCGCCATCGAGGACGCGCGCCTCTGATCGCCTCGCCTCGCCCCTCGCTCTGACGTTCCGCCTCTGCGGACGAGGATGCGCCTCGCGCTCCTGACCATGTAGCCGCCTCCTGATCCCCAATCATACTGTTACCCACTCGACCAATGCATGCCTCTCTCACTCATCTGATGCCCGAGTCTGATGTCCTCCGTGATCTCGCGCGATGTTGTTCACGGTGCATTTCAATTCTCTTTAGGGGTAGAACTGGCGCAGACGGTCGATTTGCACGCCGAGCGAGCCGGCATGAGGACAGGCGACGAGCAGAGCGCCATCGCCGTGTAGCCTCAGCATACTACGCCTGCCCGCCACGCGCGCGCGCACGGCTCAGAGACGCTTAGTTGGAGAGGAACGAGCTGACGTTCTCCTCGATGAAGGAGCGCATCTTCTCCTCGAGGTCCTTGCTCGGCTTGCCGGCGCTGACCTGGTCGAGCAGGGCCGTGTTGCTCTTGAGCCTGCGGGTGAAGCGTCGCATCAGCACGTGCATACAGGGAAGCCTCTCGCGTCCACTCACGAAGGCAGGAACTGCTCCTCCCAGGCGGTGATCTTCTCGACGGGCACCTTGTCGAGGAGACCAGCAGTGCCGGCGAAGATCAGGGGGATCTGCACCTCGGTGGCCATGGGGCTGAACTGAGCCTGCTTCAGCAGCTCCGTCAGGCGCGCGCCACGGTCGAGCGTGCGGCGCGAGGCGGGGTCCACTGTGGTGTTGCGCAGTGAGCAACGGACGTGGACTTCGGCACGCCACGGCTACTCACGGTCGGAACCGAACTGGGCGAAGGCAGCCAGCTCACGGTACTGGGCAAGCGAGAGCTTGAGCGAACCGGCGACGGACTCTGCAGGGCCAGGGGTGAGCATCGATCGCGAGCACGCACGCGCCGCGTCACGCACTGTACAGCTTCGTCTGGGCAGCCGAGCCGACACGCGACACGGACAGACCGACGTTGACGGCCGGGCGGATACCCTTGAAGAAGAGCTCGGACTCGAGGAAGATCTGGCCGTCGGTGATGGAAATGACGTTGGTGGGAATGAAGGCCGACACGTCACCACCCTGCGTCTCAATGATGGGCAGGGCAGTGAGCGAGCCGCCGCCGTGGGTGTCGTTCATCTTGGCGGCACGCTCGAGCAGGCGAGAGTGCAGGTAGAAGACGTCTCCGGGGTAGGCCTCACGTCCGGGCGGGCGACGCAGCAGCAGCGACATCTGACGGTAGGCGACGGCCTGCTTGGACAGGTCGTCGAAGACGATGAGGGCGTGCTTGCCGTTGTCGCGGAACCACTCGCCGATGGCGCAGCCCGAGAAGGGGGCCAGGTACTGCAGCGGCGCGGCCTCCGAGGCCGTGGCGGCGACGATGACGGTGTACTTCATGGCGTCGTTGGCCTCGAGCGTCTGCACGAGCTGCGCGACGGTGGAGCGCTTCTGGCCGACGGCGACGTAGACGCAGTACAGCTTCTTGCTCTCCTCCTGGCCGTCGTTCCAGCGCTTCTGGTTGAGGATCGTGTCGATGGCGACGGCCGTCTTGCCGGTCTGACGGTCACCGATGATCAGCTCACGCTGGCCACGGCCGATGGGCACCATGGCGTCGATCGGCTTGATGCCGGTCTGCATGGGCTCGTGCACGGAGCGGCGCGGCAGAATGCCGGGCGCCTTGAGCGAGGCACGGCGGCGCTCGGCGGCCTCGATGGGGCCCTTGCCGTCGATGGGGTTGCCGAGCGCGTCGACGACACGACCGAGCATGTTGGGGCCGACGGGCACGTCGACAATCTGGCCGGTACGCTTGACGGTGTCGCCCTCACGGATGGCACGGTCGGAGCCGAAGATGGACACACCGACGTTGTCGGCCTCGAGGTTGAGGCACATGCCGCGGACGCCCGACGAGAACTCCACCATCTCCTCGGCCATGACGTTGCGCAGGCCGTAGACACGGGCGATACCGTCACCGATGGCTGAGACGGGGCCGCGTCAGCGATGCTGCGACACCACACGCGGATGCGCGAAGAAGCGGCAAAGGGTCGGGCGCGGCCGTGCGCACGCGAAGATCGCCCTCGCATCAGGCCTGATCCACCTCGCAAAATTCGGCAGCGCTCCAGAGAGCTGCTGGCGATGCCTCAGAGCCCAGCGGTCACGATCTGTGTGCCGCGCGCCCTCGGCCAAGCCCCCACGCAGTCCGTGCTACTGCCCGTCCTTCGCACGAAGCCCTACTCACTCAGCACGCGGCCAGTCTCCTGGACATCACCACCAGCGCCGGCGCCGGAGATGCGCTGCTCAAGGATCGAGCTGACCTCAGCGGCGGCTGTGGACGAGAGGTGAGCAGGTGCGCGGGTCGGCGAGGCAGCGGCCGGCACGCACCGGGCTTAGCCGTGGCGTAGGTGCGCACGGCCTGGGCGGCAACGCGGGGAGCGGCGATGCGGGCCTGATGGGCGAGCAGCGGGTGCAGCATGTGCGCAGAAAGTGTGCGAAGAGAGCGGGCAGCAGAGGCAGCGCAAGGAGCGAGGCAGAGAGAGAATAAGAAGGAAGAAAGGGCGTCAGTCAGAGCTCGCAGCTGCCGGCAGCACGCGGCCAGCGGCGCCCGCAGCGCACGCATGCGGCACTCACAGCCGAGGGCACGGCGGCACGGGCCAGCGAGCGGCCTGCAGTGCGAGCGAGCATGGTGCAGGAAGGTGTAGGGAAGGGTGCGGGTGGGAGGGGCAGGGAGGGGAGCGAAGCGAAGGCGGCGGCGCTGGCACGCCCCAAGCGGCGCCGCGTGCGCTGCTTGCTGGCGGCGCTGCCGGCGACGACTCGCCTCGGCGGCGCCTGCCGGACGTCGAGCGCTTGGCTGGCGGCGCGCACGCGCCCAGCGCCGGCCGGCCTGCGACGAGAAGAAGCTGCGCCAGCGCTGCTCCAGCGCCCGCCGATTCCCCCCGAGGGCGCGCACACTGCCCGCGTGCCCGCCCGCCGCGTCTCGCCGTGCGCGCCGCAGAGGCCGCAGGCGCCGCCGCGTGGCGAGCGACTACGACATTCCCGCGCCAGGCGCCCGACGGCGAATACAACGGCCGCTGTAGTCAGATGACTACAACCGGCTCTCCGCGGCGAGAAGAAATTGGCTCGGCCGCCGAGCGCGAGCTCACCGTCAAGTCATCAGCGGTCCGACACTCCCTGAGCACTCAGCCCAGCTCCTCGTCACCCAGCTCCGGCACCGCACGCACCTCGCCGACAAGCCCACAGCCGCACACGCGCCGACCGCACCTCAGCGTAGCCAGCTGCACGTGTCTAGCTGCTGTGACAGCATCGCCCTCGCTGTCTCATCTCGGCACGCCTTGTCACGCGACCACCTCCACAGCCCGCACAGCATGGGTGCGTCCAGACACGCGCCGCCCGGAGCGCCTCGCTCTGAGCTGACGTCCTCGCGCACGCTCAGCTCTCCGTCTCGCTGTCGCCTCGGCGCTGGCGTCTGGCAGTGCGCTGAAGGGGAAGGGCCCGGCCGTCGCGCGGGCAGCAGCCGCAGGTGAGTGGACTTGCTTCTCTGCTGCCACAGGGCTGTGGGCGGCACGAGCAGGTGCAGGGTACAGCGTCGACAGTGCCTAAAGGAGCTTCGTCTCCGATGACGAGGAGCGGTTGAGAGCGCGAGCTGCTGGCCTTGGCGACCGGTGCGCAAAGGCAGAGGTGCGGAGCTGCGTTTCTCTCTGGGGCCCCTGCCCTCGGCACTGCTCTGCGAGTGCCTCGTCAGTCTGAGCTCGCTGCCGGACATGGGCGCTGTCTGCTACGCTGGCGTGTCGGTGTGTCGGCAGCGTAATAGCAGGCGATGCAGTGCTGTGAAGCGCATCGCCATGTGGTTTGTGCTGATCTCTTCTCTTCTCAGAGCTGCGTGCCTTCAGTACTTCGGCATGCTCTAGCTCTGCACGGCCAGTGACAGCTGCGCCCGTCTCTGTCTCCTCCGGTGTGCTGCCCAGCGCCGCCGTGACATCTACAGCCGAGGCGCTGTCGCTGTTGCGCGGACAGCCCTCGCACTACGTGCTTGCCTCTCTGGCCGGGCGCACGCTGCTCCTCACGCCTTCCGACCTCTTCACGCTGCCGCGGCTGCGCGACGTGCAGGTGGGCGATGTGCTGGAGCTGACGCGTATCCACGAAGTCGGCTCGCGCGACTACACGCTGCGTGCTCAAGACCCGCTCTCGACGCGCGAGCGCGGTGCCGTCACGCTGCTGCGGCGCAGCGTTGGCAGTCCCGACGCCACGCTCGCCCGTGCACTCGACGGCCTCGTCCTCTCGCCCGAGTCCGCAGCGCTGGCAGAGCAGGGTGCACTGCGCACCTCCAAGACGTCGTGGGCCACGCGCCTGGCGCACTCGGGCCTGGCACACGTCGGCGCCGTGCTGCCGGCCAGCACCGTCAGTGTGCGTGCCGTCGTCGTCGAGCACACAAAGGGCGCCATGGAGCGCATCGAGAAGAAAAAGCGGAGGAAAGGCTACAAGAAGACGATTGAGCACAAGCAGCCGTACACGCGCATCCGCGTCGATGAGATTGTGCTCGGACAGGGCGAGAATGCGTAATGTCACTCTGTAATGCTGACTGCAAGCGATGTGCGGTGCGCCTCGCTGCGGGAGGGGTGGTGCATTGCTCATGGCTATGCGCAGCCGGGGCACACGTGGAGCGTCTCGTGCACAAACGTGTCGCACTCGATGCAGAAGTGCTCGCCGCACGCCTCGCACGCATAGCGGCCCGTGGGCGAGACGTTCTCGCTCGAGACGGCAGCGGCGCGCGCAGCTGGCGTGTCAATCGCAAAGGGCGTCGAGCAGCCGTGGCACGTCGGCGAGACGTCCTCTGCTGCGTCGAGACTGCGGCGAGTGTCAGCATGAGGTGTCTTGCTTGTCGCTCGACGCGACACTCACTCGTCCCACTCGACGGGCGCGTAGTACGGCGTCGGGAAGAGGTGGTGGTAGGAGCGGGCCAGATGCGTGCTGAGCACAATGGTCATGCCGCAGATGGGGCAGTCGGTCGGCACGTCGCACACCTTTGCCTCGCAGCGCGGACAGACGAACGCCGTGCCGGACTTGATGCGTCCGTGGCAGGCGCACAGCGATGCCGGCGCCGCAGCAGGCAGACGCAGGGGAAAGGCCATGCACAGCAGATCGCCGCCATCTGGAGCCGCGTCCTCGGCCTGTGCGGGGTTGCGCTTGGGCGCCAGGATTTCGGGCGGCGCGACGGACTGGAAGAGAACATCGCGCAGATGGCCCTCGTTGAGCGCCACGGCAAACGTGCCGCCTGTGCGCACGGTGACGGTCTTGCAGACCTTGACCTCGGCGGCGAGACAGACCATGGACACACGGATGCGCTCCTCTGCGAGGGTGTCGATCGTCGTGTGGATGTTGGACGGATCGCATGTCGTCAGGGAGCCGAAGAGCACGAGGATCTCTCGCGAGGACGAGGCGGGCAAGTGACTGGACCTGGCGTGAGCACGAGGCGAGCTAGACTGCCGAGCCCACTCACGCGAGACTGCTGCGCGCCATCTCGAGCGCATTCTGCAGACTCGGCTCTCCCTTGGGCTCCAGACGCCGTGCGTTGGACAGCGCCGCAAGATGGTCCACCACGTTGCCTGCACTGCATGATGAGCAACGGCCGAGGCTCGCTCACGAGCTGCACTCACCGCCGAGAAGCCCGAGCCGCTCAGCAATGCCGTCTCGCGTGGCGATGATGCCGAGCTGGCCTATCGGATTCTGATCGAAGTACTCGGTGACGAACTCGCGAGCGTACTGGAGCGACAGTGCGTGCCTGGACGTTGCCGTCAGCAGGCGGGTCGAGTCTGACTGCCCGCGGACAACTCACCGATTTGGCCGCAGGTCCCGCTCTGACATGCTCTCGCTCAGGTCAAGCACGAGTACGAGATGGCGAATGATGCCGCGCTGCACCGCATAGGCTGGCGGTCTCGTTCTGCGGCAAGGCCTGTCAGCTCTGCGATCACCACCACCCATGCATCCTCGAAGTGGAGGTCGCCCTCAGCACCGCACCTGACCGGCCCACAACAGCCTTCTGACGCCGTACCGCATCCCAAGGCATGCCTTTCTCTACACTGCGCCCACTCACCGTCGCCGCTTACCCGCCTCCAACATGCCGCGCACCGTCGCCTCGAGGCCGCCCTCGCCATCCTCGCGCACGGCGTCCCAGCTGCGCTTAAACGTGGCCTCCCACGCATAGCCCGCATCCTTGCCCTTGCCCTTCTTCTTGGCCTTTGCGCCCGCAGCGACGGCTCCGCGAGTGCCTCGTGCCGCTCCGGCGGGCGCAGCTGCGGCAGAGGCGCCGGCAGCAGCGCCTCGCGAAGAAGACGCTGCGACGGCGCGCGAAGACGAAGGCAGCGGCGCGTCCGAGTCTGAGTCGGACGCCGAGTAGTCGGAGTCGCGGGCTGGCATGGCTGCCGCTGCGAGACCGTATGGCGAGCCTCGGGAATGCGGTGGTGGGCTGTTGTGGCAGGTGCCAAGCTGCCGACGTGGAGAGGCTGGGTGTGGTCATGCGACATGGCGCGCGGCGGCGGCGCTTCCAGGCCAGGGTCGCCGCAAGCCGTGCGCGCCTGCGGCTAGGACGAGGCGCTGCTGGCTGCACCCGTGCGCAGCGGCCGGTGCTGGCGCAACTCCACACGCGCTGCGCCGCATCTCGCTCCATGCATCCCACCTCCACCACCCCCCCTCTCTCCCCTCTCTCACTCTCATCACCCCACAATGAATCGTCTCTTCGGCTCGCGCGCCGCCGCCGCGCCCAAGCCGGGCCTGGCCGAGGCCATCGCCTCGACCGACGCGCGCGCCGAGGGCGTGCAGGCAAAGATCGACAAGCTCGACGTCGAGCTGGCCAAGTTTCGCGACCAGATGAAGAAGATGCGCGACGGGCCCGGAAAGGTGAGTGGGCTCTGAGGCAGCATCGGAGCAAGAGGAGAGGCGGTGACGAGAGGAGACTGTGAGGGGCTAAGAAGCACGTGCGAGGCGCGAGTGAGACAGACGGAGGCTGGGAGCAGAGGAGTGAGAGGCAGCAAGACGGCATCGAGCTGGGAAGCAATTCACGTCGAGGCCAGAGCTCAGTGCTCAGAGCTCTCGCGACATGTCGCTGCCAGCTGGCCCGCTGCTTCTGCGCCCACGGCAGCAGCGAAGCGAACGACAAAGCACAGCAGTTCTCCTGCTGCGCGTGACCCGCATTTCAGTCTTGCTCTGTGCTCGTAGGTAGTTGGCACGCGGAGGCGCAAAGCAGAGCAGCAGGCTCTGCTTGCTTTTGGGCAGAACAGGCGCGCTGGTGTAATCGCTGAGCGACGCAGGACGAGAGCGAGGGCCGGCGCGCGTCTTGGTCCATGCTGCTGTGGCGCAGGGGCGTGGAGATACAGAGCATGGCGTCCTGTCTCGGCCTGTCGCCTTGACGAGAATCCTGTGCGCTCGCATTCGTCGACGGCCTGCTTCAGCTGACACACTCTGCTCTCTCCAGACAGCGATCCAAACGCGCGCCATCCGCGTGCTGAAGCAAAAGCGTCTGTACGAAGCGCAAATCGCCACGCTTCAACAGCAGTCTTACAACATGGAGCAAGCGACGATGACGACTGAGAATCTGCGCAACACGATGGCGACGGTGGATGCGATGGGCGCGGCGAACAAGGAGATGAAGAAGACGTACGGCAAGATTGACATTGCCAAGATTGAGCGCACGCAGGACGAGATGGAGGACCTGATTGAGATGGCCAACGAGGTGCAGGAGAGCCTGGGGAGAGCGTATGGAGTGCCGGAGGAGGTGGATGAGAGTGAATTGCAGGCCGAGCTGGATGCTCTGTGAGTTTCGCAACCTGCCTCCCCCTCCAACTCTCTTACGTCCCGCTGCTGATGATTGCTTGGCACCTTTTCACAGCGCGGACGATCTGGGCGAGGAAGAGACGGAGACGCCGAGCTACCTCACGAGCGGCGCCTCGGAGCTGCCCGACCTGGCGGCGGCACCAAGTGCACTGCCGGAGATTGGAGGGAGCAAGGTGAGTTTATGCTTGCCTTTCAGACGGAGAGAAGAAAGGGGTGAGGAGGCAGTGGCTGCGGCGCCCTCTGTCTGCGCTGGTGCATGTCCGCTCTTTGCGCTCTGGTGGTGCTTCGAGCAGAGGCAAGAGCCTTGGCCTAGAGCGAGAGAAGCTCGGAAGCCACAAGAGGACGCGACACAGGCGCCTCTGCGTTATGCGGAGATCGCACGCTTCGCTGCCGTGCTGCCATGATGCGTGGCACCATGCCGCTCTCTTGCTGACTCTCCGACCCGGCCGAGCAGGAAGCGATGCGCGCTGCCTGAGCCCAAGTCTCTGCGCATGCCTCTCTCGCACGTCGCCTGCGTCGCGGTCAAGCTGCTCTCCGGGCGCGCCTCGGCAGCTGTGCCCTGTGTCGCTCTCTCTCTTCTCTCTCTCGCCAGGCCGCTTCGGACTCTGTGTTCCTGTATTCATTCTGGTCTTTCTGTGGGGTCTGCGTAATGACTAGTCACTCTTATGTTTCCCCATCTGGCTCCTCTGCTGCCGCAAGCTGAGGCAGCAGACCTCGGAGACCCGTGCGCTCGAGGCCTCCCCAGTCGGAGACCCACGGCGCGCACAAACAGGGGAAGAGCGTCTGTCTTTCAGTTTGTCCATCGCAGCGCGCATCTGACCAATTCTGGCTTCAGCGCCTTCCACGACGTCAGTCATGATGGCTGCAGGAAGAGGAGCTCGTTGCAGGACAGAGGCGGCGGCGGCGAGGCCGCGTGAGCCAGGGTCCGCGCGTCACGTGACGCGCGCCCGGAGAGAAATTTGGCGGCCGCGGCGAGCGCCATGGCGCGGGGACTGTGGCGCTGGCGGGCGTCTTCCTCCCCATCAACCCCACCCTTCTCCGTCAAGATGCGCATCAACCACTGCTTCTTCTGCTCGTCGCCCGTCTACCCGGGCAACGGCATCATGTTTGTGCGCAACGACGCCAAGCAGCTCAGTGCGTGTTGCTGTGGGCTTCCCTGGCGGGCGCGGCGCGGAGAGGCGCGCTCGGTCGCAGGGGCGCAGGGGAGGGCGAGACATGGCAGCATAGCTGACCACCCAGTGTATGCGCAGTCTTCTGCAAGTCCAAGTGCCACAAGAACTTCAAGATGAAGCGCAACCCGCGCAAGGTGCGCTGGACCAAGGCCTTCCGCAAGGCGGCGGGCAAGGAGATGACCGTGGTGAGTGCCGCTGGGGCGTGGCGACATGGGCAGTGCGAGGCGATGGCGGGTGCGGGCGGAGCGATGACAGGCAGGCAGAGCTGCAACAGAGCTGTCGGCCAAGAGGACAGGGCATCCGCAGCATGCATGGGGTCCGTTGGGTCGAGTGTGCCAGTCGGGCCGAGGCTGCCGCGCCACTCGCGCGCCGCTCGCTGGCCGCGCCTTGTATCTGGATGCACTCACTCTGGGCTGAGCGCGGCTGCGACCGAGCCTCATGCTGACGTCTCCCTCTGCTCAGGACTCGACGCTCGAGTTCGAGAAGCGTCGCAACGTGCCCGTGCGCTACTCTCGCGAGCTCATGGCCAACACGCTCAAGGCCATGTCTCGCATCGCCGAGATCCGCGCCCGGCGCGAGGCCGCCTTCTACCGCGCACGCATGCTCAAGGCAAAGGGCGGCGCAAGCGTGCGCAAGGAGAGAGATGTGCTGCTGGTGCACAAGAACAGACATCTGCAGAAGGCTCTCGGCGCGGAGAGGGAGCGCAATGCAAAGGAGGGAGAGAAGAGGGAGAAGATCAAGGTCGAGAACAGGCGGAGAAAGTCGGCGCTGGTGGCGGGCGAGGGCATGAGCATGTGAGTAGCTGGCCTTTGGTCGTTTCGGCGGATTGGAAGAGTGACGGCGGGAGGCAGAGTCAGGGGGCGGAACGTGGAGATGGAGCGGCCTCGGCTGCCGGCGAGGTGCTCTGCGCAGCAGTCCGCGATAGCTAGCATGCTGCAGCTCGACGCCGAGAATTCGGCTGGAACGGGGAGTGGCTGGCTGCCTCGACGGCTCGGCGTGAGGGAGGCGATCCCCACCTGCGGCAGAAGGCGTGAGCGGCCGGCCTTTGTGCCCTCGCTTCCGCCCTGCCTCAACGCTGCCTGGCAGACGAGCAGAGCGGGCCGGCTGAGGCTCCTCTGCATCTGCCCTCGCCTCTATGCCAGCGACCCAAGGTCATGCCGCTCACACCTCTTTCTCACCTCACAGGAGCATGGACACTGCCTAGACCTCATCCGCTGCCCCTCACGCCTTCTCGATGCCGCTCGACCCCGCCTGCTCGCTCAACCATGTACTTTTACCCTCGCCCATCTTCGGGCCCTCACCACCACATCCAGCCCCGCTTCACTTCTTGTTCCTCAGGTCTTCACGTCGCCCCACAAGCGTCAAATGTCAAAAGCTTCTCGTCTTGCCGCTTTGACACGTCGTGCGAGCACCGCTGATAAGGACGTTGTTGTGACGCTGTGCTCAGAGCGTGATGGGATATGTACAAGGCGGCGCGGCAATGGGTGGGCAGAATGTGGAAGAGGCGGGCATGGAAGAGACGGGACGGGTGACTAAGAAAGAGGCGCGAGGCAGCGGAGCGCACGGCGCTCAGGCCGAAGCGAGGCCGCAGATGGAGAGTTCCCGCATCTCTTGCAGCACGCCCTCGACCTGGACATGGCGGGTCTTCTGCGTCAGCTCTCTGCTTGCGCGCTCGCACGGCTCACGCCACGTGCCTCTTCACTCACCTGAGCATCGAGTTGTCCCTCCGCATACTCCTCGCGAATGCCCTCTGCAAAGTACCGCTGCACCGCGCCCATCTTCTCATATCCCTCCTCGGCGAAGCGCGCCTGCATGCGCACCATGGCCTCGAAACTGGGATCGAGGTAAGGGATGCGCAGCTCGAGCAGTTGAGGCAGCTCGGTGAGCAGCTGCTCGTTGATCGTCTCGAAGAGAAGACGCGCATCTTCCAGCTCCTTCTCGGCGCTGCAGACGGGGTGAGCGAGGAGAGAAGAGAGAGACGCAGAATGGACGCACCGAGGCAGCTTCATTGGATCGTCAGACGGCTTGTCGGCCAGCTTGCGGTGCCGCGTCCGTGCGGCGTCGTAGTCGAGCAGCTGGGAGTTAAGAGCCATGAGCATCTCCGCCTCTGCCTCGCTGCTTCTCTTGCTCTGCCGGCCTCACCTTCTTGTTCCGCTTCTCGATATTCCGGTTGATCTCGGGGAAGAAGGACGCGAGCTTGCCGATGGGCTCGAGCACTGTAGCCCGGTACGGCGCATCCAGCTCACGTGCGGTCTTGGCGTCCAGCTCCTCGACGGCACGCTTGTAGGCGTTGGCAGCCATAGCTGCGTCCGAGGCATCGCCATAGAACTCGTCCACCGTCGAAGCGATGCGCGCCTGTGCCGCCGCCAGAGCTGGAGAGACGTGATGCGTCAGCGAGAGGCAAAGAGGGAAGCACGTACGAAAGCGTGGCGCAAAGGCATGCAGGCCAAGACTCCACTGCTGGCACATCCAACGGAGGGGCGATGTAGCGCACGCAGCTCGACCACTCTCCGCTGCTCGACACCGCCGACTCGCTCGCCAGACCTGGCGGCGTGCGCACTGCGTAGCTGCAACAGTGATGCCCGCCTTACCCGCGCAGACAGGCACTGTCTCTCCCACCAAGCTCTTGCACCATCCGCCCCTGCGCCGCGGGCTGGTATCTGTCACACGCTTCCCACCGCTCGGACCCGCGCGGGACGGAGCGCCAACCACGACCCAGTGGGCGGCTGCTGGCGCGCTCTGTGGGCTGCCATCCGCTCGCCGCTGCTGCTGCTTCCACGCCTTCAAGTCTGCGGCGTAGTGGAGCGCAGCAGCGCTGACCACTCTGATTGCACGAGAGATGCCAATGCCGCGGTCGCTCCCGTCACGCCTTTCCGCTTGTGAGAATGCGCACGGCAGCGCGCAGCAGCGGCGGCCGGCAGCAACAGCAGCAGTGGTGGCGCCGGCCTAGCGCAAGCAGACACTCTGCGCCCTGGGAAATTGCTCCGCCTGCTCTCCATCTCGCCACACTCACATCGCACGGCGTCCAGATACGCCTTTGCCTCCTTCTGCAGCGCCAGCACCTCCTTCTCCAGTGCCCGATACCTGGCCTCGACGTCGGCAAACTCCGAGTCGACGGTGCGGTCCACCTGGCCCGTCTTCTGCATGATCGTCGTTCCCGTGCGCGCGATGGACTTCTTGAAGCCGCCCCAGGACATGATGGGCTGAGTGAGGGGGAGTAGGGAGAGGGGAGGAGGTGGAGGACAGGAGGATGCATCCCCACAGCCACGTTGCTTGGCCGGTGCGCCGCGCCCGCATCGGGAGACGTGCGCCGAGAGCAGCGTCACGTGCCGCGTGGGAGCAGCACCGCCTCGAAGTCGTCTGCGCGCCTCGGCCCTGTCTCGGCCTGCCGCTGCTTGCCTTCGCGCTTTGCTCTTGCCTCTGCTGCATGCCGCAAAAGCCACAAGCAGCTGTCCTCCGAGCATCGCTTCGACGATGGCCTTGCTCGTCAAGGCGCTGCGAAGCTGCTGCTGCTGCACCGTGTTCCGCCCAAGGAGAGGACGCTCGAGAACATGCGGCTTCCCCGTCATGCGGTGCGGCATGGCGGCCCGCGGCTTGTGGTCCGGCCGTTGGCGTGAGAGGGGCATGAAGGTCCTATCAAGCGCCGCATGGCACAACGGGCTCCTCGCTCAGCCGCTGCACCTTCTCTGCCAGCCGCACGCATCCACAGACCGACGGCAGGAGCATGAAGCACGCAGCACTCGTGTTCTCAAAGCTCCGAGCGATGCGATGCGCATGAGGAGGGTCCGAGAGAGAGGGAGAGCAGGAGGCGCGAGCTGCATGGAGCGAGCGCATCGAAGCGTTCCGCGGCGGGTCGCCGTAACTCCGCCCACCTGCCTTGGACCCCGTTTGGCGCCGAGGCTGCGTTCGAGACGTGCGGCGTGCGGCGCTTGGCCCGAGGAGCGCACCGCACCACGCGACTTCGCAGATGCGGAGCCGCGCGCCAGCCACGCACAGGACCCCGACGCAGCTGCACCTTGCGCGTTGTGCTTGGCTTGCGCCTCTGATGCTGCTGCTGCAACGCTGCGCTGTGCTGCATGCAGCATGCGCGCTGCATCTGCGCAGAAGGGGCTGAAAGGGACGCGGCCGAGGCAGGGAGCAAGGACGGGCAGCATCGGGTGGTGCCTCTCATGCGGCCCTGCAATCTCGAGCTACGCAGCGCTTAGCCCGGCCTGTCAGTCCGTGTCAGAGGCCCGAGAGGTGCAAGTGGTGCCACACCTGCAACCTCGCTTCTGACCACCACCCCCACCCCTCCTCCTCAAGCAGAATGGCCGACCATAAGCCACGCACCTCCCTCACCTCGGCCGGCGCAGGCGAGGTGCCGTTGGCAGTCGCAGCGCCCGCACCGCTCGCCGCCGCACACGAGGCGACGCAGAACCGCACGGGCGTCGTGGGCCGCGCAGTGGCGTTCTATTCGAGAGCCATAACGCAGGTCGGGCTGGTGGGCATGGTCTGCTTCCTCTGGTGAGTCGCGAATAGGGCGAGAGGGGCGACAAGGGAGATGGGCCGCGAGTCTGAGTGATATGCCGCGCGGTGGCTCGGGCGGAGAGGAGGCGGAGCGGGAGGGGCCTGGGAGCGAGGGCGCATGCAAACACAGAGACATGCACACGCCGATACTCGCACGCTCTGTGCTGGTGCACAGCTCAGGGTGGATAGCCCCCGCAGCAGTGCGAGCCAGCGCGGCCAAAGAGGGCGAGAGAGACGTAGGGCGAGAATACCAGGGCTTGGCGGCGGCGTGCCGGCTCGCTGATGCGCGTAAGAGACGCGTGTTGCTCTCGCGCCAGTGGCGCCATACGGACTCGCTCGACGTGCAGCTGACGCTTCCGACACTGTCTTGCCAGCCCGGGCATGTTCAACGCTCGTGAGTAGCGCTGCCGTTGCGCGCGCCAGAGGCCTGTGCGAGGTGCTGATCTGTGCGTGTGCTCCAGTGTCCGGCATTGGCGGCGGTGGCCAGGTGGACACGACGGTCAGCAGCAAGAGCAACACTGCGCTGGTGAGTTGTCCGCATCAATCGGGGCGTGATGCGCAGCAGCCCACTCATGTGTCGCGTCTGTCTGTCTCTCCTCAGTACGCGTGCTTTGCCGGCCTCTCCTTCTTCGCGGGCTCGATCCACAACCTGCTCGGCACCCGGCTGTGTCTGTTCATTGGCGCGTGCGGCTACTCGCTCTACGTGCGTATCTCATAGAAAGAGAGCGCGAGCTACGCTTCGGGGCTTCTCACTCACCCGCTTCGTCTTTGCAGATCGCGAGCTTCCTGAGCTACAACCACAACGCCAACGAGGGCTTCGTCGTGGCCGCCGGTGCTATTCTCGGCGTCTGCGCCAGTCTCTTTTGGACAGCGCAGGGCGCCATCATGCTCAGTGTGCGTGATGCGCTGAGCGCTGAAAGGCATGCGCTTCCGTCTGCCTCCGCTGACACGGCTTCACTGCAGTATCCGACGGAGCAGCAGAAGAGCGCCGCCTTCGCCCTCGTCTGGATCATCTTCAACCTCGGCGCGCTGATCGGCTCGGCCATCGAGATTGGCCTGACGTACAACTCCGAGTCCGAGTCGCTCAGCGACGCCGTGTACGCCGTCTTCCTGGTGCTCACCTTCCTCGGCGCGTGCCTCTCGCTCATGCTCAAGGCGCCCAGCACCGTGGTGCGCAGCAACGGCAGCAACGTCATTGTGCCGGTGCACTCGAGCTGGCAGCGCGAGTTCAAGGGCCTCTACCAGCTCCTGATCGCAGACCCCTGGATCCTCCTGCTCTTCCCGCTCTTCCTGAGCAGCAACTTTGCCTACACGTGGCAGCAGCAGATGTACAGTGCGTGTCGCTGTCGCACGACGTGAGGCTCTGAGCTAACGTCTCTTTCCCCCTCTCAGACGCCCAGCTCTTCACGCTGCGCGCCCGTTCGCTCAACTCGCTGCTCTACTGGGGCGCCCAGATGGTCGCTGCCTACCTCCTCTCCCTCGTGCTCGACTCGCCCAAGCTGCGCCGCCCCAAGCGCATGTGGGCCGGCTGGGCCATCGTCAATGTGTTCGTCTGGGTCGTCTTCGGCGCCTGCTACCACGTGCAGCGCGGCTACAACCGCGACAACGTGGCGTCGAGCCGCAGCCCGTTCCCGGTGGAGAAGCTGCAGCTCATCGACCTCAACACGATGCGCTTTGCCGGTCCTGCGACGCTCTACTTCTTCTCTGGCTTCATGGATGGTGCGCCACTGCTCTCGTGCGCCTTGACCTGCACCGCAGCTGACCTCTGATCCTCTCTGCGCAGCTCTGGTGCAGGGCTTCGCCTATGCACTCATGGGCGCCTTCTCCAACAAGATGGCCGTGCTCGCCTCGCTGTCGGGCTTCTACAAGTCGATCCAGTCTGCTGGTGGTGCCGCCGGCTTCGGCCTCGACACGGACCGTCGTCCCTTGTGCGTACGGCGGCATGCCTCTCTGCTGTCGTCTACGCATCCTGACGCTCTCTTCGCCGCAGCATGGCGACGCTGGCAGGCACGTGGGCCGTCTACGCCGCCGGCCTCATCTTCGCAGTGCCCGTGCTCATGTTCCGCATCACCGACCACACGACGGACGAGGAGGAGGAGCGTGCCGCGATTGCTGCTCAGACCGGCTCGGGCACCGCCTCGAGTGGCAGCGAGCAGGACAAGCGGAGCTCGCACGATGAGAAGAGTGAGGTGGCTTGAGCAGCAGCGCTGTCTCTGGCGCTGCGATGTGCAGGACCTCAGTGCTTCCGCCTTCACCCGTCACCCCTCGCTCGCTTCCCCCTCTTGCCTCGCTCCTCTTCCAGCGCAAGGCAGCTTATATACCTCTTGGACGCCGAGTCTTGCACTCGTCGCGCTTTGGCCTCGCACTCTCCTCTCTGTACCACCATCTCCGCTTCGTCTCTCACCCTTCTCCCCTCGCATAGCCTCCGCGCGCGCTGCGCTGGTCTTGCAAATGCGATGTACATCGGCCTGGCTTTAAGCGAGTCTGGCTATCGTCCAGCATGAGGACGCGTTACGGCCAGCTCACGCCGGAGCGGCGGGTGTCGAGACGGATGGGCGCCAAGGGGAGCAACAGCGTCGGCGTCTTGCAGGCTGTGCTCCCACGCCTCGCACCCCGTCACTCACAGACGCAGCGACCCTCCGCTTCTGGCGCAGCGCTCAGACGGGCAGGACGTGGCCCAAGCGTGCGTCCGAATGAGGCAGGTGACGCCGGCCGCTCCGGCCGAGAAGAGAGACGCGTCGACGCGTGAAGGGTGCGCGGCACTACGCCGAGAGCAACACCCTCTCAGCCAAGCCGAGCGCGCAGTCAACACGGCCGGGCGAGCCCCTGAGCCGGCTTCGGGCAGCTCGGCAGTGCTCGGCCCGCAGCTGATGCGCCATCGAAGGTCGAGTCGAGACGTGGCGCCGGTGGGCTGCCTTCTCGGACGTTCGCGGCACATGGGGACGGGCGTGCTTCTCGGGCTTGGCCAGCAGGGCAGCGTGTTGATAGCCGCGCCGTCGTGACGACGAGGGCGCCACACAGGCGCTGTCGCCTGTCGCTCAAAGAGGCCGCCCCCCGCTCGACGCCTGACCTGCCTCTTCCGCTCCTCGTCCCCCCTGCTCCCATCCCCGAACGAGCTGTCCCATCCGCCCAGCGCTCCTCGCCCCTCGCATTGGGCAGCACAGCCCCTCTTTCCCCTCGCTCGCTCCGCTCCGAGCTCAGCGCCGAGCTGGGCACAGCCATCCATGTCGCTCTCCGCCGGCTCGTCGCCTCGTCCGCGCGCCCGCGCCGCTCGTGGTCGTTCTCCTCTCTCGCCCTCGCCCCTCAATCTGCGCCCCTACGAGGCGCGCGAGAACTCGCCGCTGCGCCATCTCATCGATGCACCTTCTGGCAGCGGCCTCGGCCCTCGCTCTCGATCGCACCAGGCGCTGCAGCCGCTGAACTCGGCGCTCAACGTGCCCAACGCTGCAGTGGCGCAGGCTGGCAGTGGCGTGCGCGCGTCGTCGCCGTACAACGACTTCGTAGTGCGACCCGACGAGCCGTCATGCGGCGAGATCGCTCGAGCTCCGGCAGCTCCACCCGATGCAGCGCTGGCGAACGAGCTGCGCAGCCTCTCCACTGAGGTGCGCGGTGGCCAGGCCTACCAGGCGGCGCGCCACCAGGAGGTGATGGGGGTGCGTAGTCGACGTGCACCCTGCTCTGCGCCGCACAGACTGACTCGACTCTTACTCATGGCCGTAGGTGCTGCGACAGATCGCTGGCGGCATGATGGCCGCTCGCCAAGGTGCACCGCCTGCGACGTCGCTGCGGACACACCTCGGCATCGGTGCACCGCCTGCGCGCAGCGTGAGACACGGCACCTTTCGGGGCGATGTGGGCCGTCCACTGACCTTCTTTCGCAGAACTCGCTCGATGGGACGCAGCCTGTGTCGCCACAGGTCGCCATCACGCCGCCGACGCCCTTCAAGGCCTCTCGCTTCGCAACTCCTTCAAGTGCAGCGTCTGGTCCCTCTCTCTCCGGCCCAGCTCCAGCGACAGCCTCAACCTCGACAGCGCCAGGCCCTGCCTCGTCAGCCGAGCCAGCCTTCGCCATGTCGCAGCCGAGCGTCCGCATCTCCATCCTCACGCTGCTCGATGGCAGCCAGATCAGTCTGTGCATCTCGCGTTCCGACACGCCGACTCCGCTGCCTCAGAATGGCTCGATTGATCCGAAGGCGACGGACAATCGCAAATATCTCATTCCGACTGCAACGCTGCTGAGCTCGCTGCAGAAGACGTGAGTCTTGAGCCAGCGGCTTGGGTCTGCGCATCCAATTGCATGTACTGACAAGGATTTCGCGCAGCTATGACTTCGTGCTGAGCACGCGCAAGCCGGCGCCGGCGCAGCAGAACATGTCCACGCCGAGCACAGCGCCGGGCTACGCGACGATGCCGGGCCTGACGAAAGCCTCGCGACTGCGCAGCACCACACCGTCGACTTCGGAGGTCAGTCTGCTTGCCGTCTATCCGCTAGACTGAAAGCTCACGCATGCCTCTCAGCAGAGCACCGCCATCACCACGCCTCGCATCCTCGATCCTCCGGCTTCTTCCGCGCCTCAAGACGCAGAACGTCAGGCCAAGGAGCAAGCGCGTCAAGCTTCTCTCAAGCGCGCGGCCGAAGAGGAAGCCGTCATTGCGGCGACGACGGTCATCAAGCCCAAGACCTACAGCAAAGGCCGCCGCAGTCAGCCTCACGTAGGTGGACTCGAGACGGCGGGCCATCCCAAGCACACTCAGCCTGCCAAGGACGACGCTTCTCCAATCGGCTTCCGTTTGCAGTGGCCCGACTACGACAATCCCGAGACGTTGCTTCCTGCGCCTGTCGATCAGCACCTTCCGCCGTTCGATTCGACTCGCTCTCGCTCAGGCACGCCGCTGCCTCAGGCATCGACCTCGCAGCGCACAAAGCCTGGCCCGCTGTACAACGGCCATGCCACGATGCGTGTTCCGGTGACCACGAGCACGCGTCAAGTGTCCCTCGACAGCATGGCTCGAGCCTCTGAGCTTCTCTCCGAGCCAGCCACCTCGCCGCAGCAGCGCGAGGCATCCGCAGCGCCCACCGAGGTCGACATCTCCTCGCCTGAAGCCTCGGCCTCGGAGCTCCGCGAGGGCGCTCTGATCCGCGAACGCCTCATGGCTGCGCTTCGCGATGCAGGATATGACGAGATGAGCCACCATGACCGTGAAGAGCTGCTCATCTCGACGTGTCTGGCACAGCATCGAGGTGCGAAACGTCGCATGCTGCAGCTGCAGCGCAACAGCGAGACGGCGGCCAAGGAGACGAATGCAGCGCATGAGGCGGAGAGACGTGCGAATGCACTGGTGCAGCATCTGCAGCTTGAGGTGAGTGGCGCCTGCCTTGCCAACAAGCGCGCCAGACATGGATCACTGATGCTCGGCTACCTCTCCTCGCAGATGCAGCGCAAGCAGGAAGAAGCAGACGCTCGGCGTTCCACACTCGAGCGTCAGAACGCAGAGCTCCAGACGGAGCTGCAGCAGCTCCGTGCTCACGTGCAGCGCATCGACATGCACGCGATGCACGGCGACTACTTGCGTCGAGGACCCGAGAGCGGCGAGAACTCGCAAGAGACGTTCGGTGGCGACTCGACGGACCAGTCGACGCCGCAGCAGCAATTGCAGCAGCTGCAGCCGTCGCAACCGCAGCGCTATGGAACTCAACAGATGCTCTCGCCGCACGATCTCGGACCGCGGTCGGCGCTTGCTGCTGAGAGCAGCCCCAGCGAGGCCATGCGCGGCCTAGAGCCTGTGCCGCGCCCTAGCGCACAGCAGCGCTCGCTGTCACTGCAGACCGGACGCGACATGCAGGCGCTGTATGGCGCTTCCGCCAGCGGCGCAAGTCACGTCGAGCCGCTCCCGCAGCTGGCAGAGCTGGCGTTCCAGGAGCTCATGAACGCCAGCTCGCGCGCAAACGACGACATGGAGATGCAGCACTCGCCGACTACACCCGTCGGGGCGCAAGGCGACACCGCGTCGCAGATCGGCGCTCAGCACCAGCACTCGCAGCAGTTCCAGCACTTCCAGCAACAGCAGCAACAGCTGAGCGCCGAGCATGGCTCCCTTGGCGGCACGATCGCATCGCTCATCAACGGCACAAGCGAGTCACATGTGCGCACGGAGGCCAACGACATGCAGACGTGAGGCGCATCAGCAAGCGTCATGCGCGGCATACCGCCGTCCTCATGCCATCGAGCGCGCCATGCTGCGGCCCGGTTTCTTCCTGTTCCTCGGCCACTTTCTCCTCCTCCTCGAGTCACCTCTCCGCACTGTCGGTCCTTCACATCTTCCGCGTTCTGGCCTCGTCATCATCGCGATACCTCAGCTGTCAATGTCATCGGCTTAGTCGTGCGTTGTGGCGGCCCGGAACCCGCTCGCAAGCGTGGGAACAGAGCAGTGTCGCCGCGAACGCTCTGCTTTGCGGGCCGCTACTGGTGCGGTCGAGCAGAGGCACCATCACGACAGACGCGCGCGAGTTGAAGGTGAAATTGTGGAGCGCAGTGAGGGTCGCACGGAGGACATGAGGAGACAGAGAAGGAGCGACGCGAGCGACTGACATGATGTGGAGGTGACACAAGACGAGACGGGGAACACGGGTAATGATGAGGTGGCGCGCGAAGCAACAGGGAGCGTGGGAGGGTATAGGCGTCTCGCAGGGGCCGAGCGCTTGGCTTTTGCCGGTTTAAGACCTAGCGAGCGGCGAGAGAGCGCCACTGCTTGGCATCTTGCGCACGACGAGTCGCGGCATGTGCGTAGCAGCGACACCGCGGACATTGACGCGTACAGCCGTCGTGACGGTACCGACGCCAGTGCCGTTTCTGCGACGCACGAGCGAGGCAGGAGGGAGCGACGTGTCGTCAGAGAGATGCCGACGATGCGCACTCTCAAAGACGCCGGGTGAGGCACTGAAGGCGCAGGCGGAGTGAGGCGCTGCAGAGACTTGCGCGGAGGAGAGGTGCAGAGGAGGAGGTCGACGACGACGCAGAGGTTGCGCGGAGCAGGTGGATGGAAGAGGCAGAGGCTGTGGCTGCGAGAACACCAGTGCCGCCTTGTTGCGAGCGGGCAGCGAGAGCTCGAGACTGTCTCGAGGCAGCGAGCCTCTGCGCACTCCCAGCTGTGGCGGAAGGGGAGGCAGCATGGGCGCACTCGCGAGCGTCGGCGCCGAGACGGAAGTGCCAAAGGTGGCGCGCAGCGGAGAGCTGCCGAGCGTGGTGGCGATGGAGCGATGCGCAGGCATTGCCTCGTCCTCGTCGCACGCGAACGGAGAGACACCGCCGCGCCATGCGTCGATGAGCGTCTGGATGCGCTTCGTCATCGGGCTCTCTCCAGCTGCTGCCATAGAGTCCCGCTGCACCAGCTCTCGCACTCGTGTCGGAGTGCCAGCCTCGAATGTCTCGCCGCGCAGTCGGCGGATGCGAGCCTTTCTGCCTGTCCGCTCCAGGAGGCGCGCAGCTCCCTCGTTCAGCATGCACGTCGAAGAGAGACCGAAGAGGCTCGTAGAGCGCTGATGCGGCGACATGGAGAGACGGCGAGGCGAGGCTTGCGAGAGAAGAGGCGTGCTGGAAGAACAGGCGAGCACAGGAGAGGCTGGCACCGACTGCGAGCCGACCGGGTCCGCTGAGCGGGTGCGCGAGGAGAGCGACAAGATGAACGACCAAGAGTCGTCGCCGCTGATGTCCATCTCGTCTAGCACAGCAGTGAGGTCGGTTCTGCCCGCCTTCTCCTCGCTGCCCTCACATGTTTCCGCCAGATCTTCCACCCCTGCAACTTCCTCCTCGATTTCCGCCATCGGCTCGTCCACGCGCGGCGCCAGCATGCGTCGGGCAGCCATCATGGCCTCTTCCTGCGCCTGCAGAATGCCGCGGACGCTAGTCGCTGCAGCCGTCGGCGTGCGCTGCGGCACCTCGTCGTGCTGCATCGCAGTGTCGATCAGTTGAGGCGCGACGTCCTTCGGCGGCAGCGTCGGTGCCGGCGAAGACGGCAGCAGGCTGGCGAGAAAGGCCTCGCGCGAGCCAGCGACAGAGAAGTCAGAGGTCAGATCCATGGCGTTGCGGCGAGCATGCTTGCGTCGCGGCTTCGCCGCGGGCTCGAGAGAGATGCCGAGGCCCTCGAACGCGCTTTGCTCGTGGCTCTCGTTGCCCGTCGAGACGTGAGTGCGGCGCTTCAGAGGCGGAGTGCAGGGTGTGTTGAGAGTTGAGCAGCCGAGGCGGAAGGCCGCTAGACGAGCGACGTCATCGAGAGAGTCGAGGGACGGTGACAGTGTCTGCGTCTCGCTGAGAGAGTGACCGTCGACTGCGGTCAAGGAAGCAGCGAAAGCCTTCTCGAAGGGATCGACGTTGAGCTCGAGATCGGGCGAGCAGCAGGTGAGGTCGATGCTGGAGAAGGAGCCGCCGCCTGAGGCGCAGTCGAGCGGCGCCAGAGCGACAGCAGGGCTGAGAGGAGGCGAGATGGAACGGGCAGAGCCGGAGCGAGTGCGGCGAAGCGACGTGGCTGCCTCGCTGAGGCACGAGAGATCACTGGCGCGCGAACTTGTGGGCGACCAGTCACCATCGCTGCCGCTGAGACGCGAGGGTGGAGAGAAGGAGTGGGTGTTGAGGGGACTGAGAATCACTGAGAGCAGACAGAGATGTCAGCTGGGTGGTATGGTGGGATCGGTCGGTCTGGACGCACCGCGAGCGAGCTTGGCCTCGGACTCGTCGCTGTACCGAGCACGCCGCTGGTAGGTGAAAGGGTCGAGCGGAAGCATGACCTCGACGTCGTCGCTGTGCGAAGACTGCATGCTTGTGGTCAGGTGGGGAGGTTGAGGCGGAAGAGGAGCAGAGAGGGTGGGTGAGGGGCGTGCGGGTACGGCGCAGAGAGAGAGCAGAGAGGGGGTAGGATGCGCAGAGAGGCAGTGCGGTGCGAGTGAGGCAGAGAGAGCGTGTGTGTGTTGCGGCAGAGGAGGGGCAAGGTGGCTACGGAGGAGAGGCGACGGCGAGAGGTGGAGGTAGCGAAGGAGGCTGGAGTGCAGCGTGTGAGAGGTGAGACACTGTGTGGCGAGCTGACTCGAGCGAGGACGGCACCGGCTACTTGTAGGCACCTGCGCCTGTGTGAGAGCGAGACCTGCCAGATGGAGGCAAGGGCCAGACCCGCCTGCCAAGTCGGGCGCAGCGAGGCGTAGCCGCGGCCAGCGTGCGTGCCATGCCCGCGCATGTCTGCGCCTCGCCCACGCCACCACCGCATTCCACCTCATGCTGACTCCTCTCTGAGCAGCTCCGTGCATGCCTGGTGGCGGCGCTTCTAGAACGGGCTGTCCACGCCCGCGCGAGGAGCGGGTGCGGAGAGATCCACGGCGACATCGCCCCGACGCGCGCGTGTTTGCAGCAGACGCGCCGCGCCGCCCGAGAAGCGCAGCAACTGGCCCGATGAGGCAGGCGAGCAAGCGCAGCCGTTGCAGGGTGCAGCGCCCGGCGTCCGAGCGAGCCGTCGAGATGCACCGGCTGCTGCGAGAGCGTGAGATGCCGCATGTGCTGAGCTTCGCGGTGCCGCGCTGACCTTCGCTTGGCACATCGCGCCTCCCTCTCTCCGCACCTCGCTGGCTGAGCCGGCCCCACAGTGGCGCGCGCGTGCCGTGGCGTGCGAAAGCTCGGGCCCGAGGAGCCACCTGCGATGCGACGCGGGCCTTTTCGGGCGTTGGCAGCGCAACATGAGAGAGGAGAGGAGGCGGAGGAGGCCTCATGCTGCGAATTTGAAAGCGCAGCGCGTGCGGAGGCCCGATGGTCAGGCCCGAGGCAGCGCTGCGGCTCCGCTACGCCCACCTTCGGAGCCCGAGCCGTGGCTGCGGCTAGCCCCACATGGGAGCTGCGCCTTCATGCTGCTGCATTGTACTCCAGAATCTGCCGTACTGCGCGCTGCGCCTGCGGCGTCGAGTGACATGCTCTCTGTCCAAGCTCGAGGCGCGGACAGCGGCGGAAGATGGCGGAGTGGCAGCGAGCGAGCTTGGCAGACACCCACGCGCGCCCCGCCCCGCGGGTCCAGGCCTTCGAAATTAGCCGAGCTCCGCCATTCTCGTGCTTCGACTGCGCCCGCTCAGACGCTCACTCCGCCTCGCCGCGGCTATCAGAGGCTGCTGAAGCATGAAGCATGGTCTGAGCACCACGCTGCCGGGTACACAGAGCGCAGTTGCCCGCCTGCAGAGGCAGCAGGCGCAGGCAGGGCGTGCGAAGCGCAGCCACTCGAGTCAGCCAATTTACCCGGGCCCCGCCCTTGCGCGACCCTCCGAGCCCTCGCTCAAGCTCCATCACCATCGCCAAATGCAGGCCTTGAGGCTCGTGCTCAGGCTAAGTCAGCTCAACCTTGCGAGGAGGAAGTGCAGCCGCGCAGGCCGCATGTACGGCAGCGACTTCTCCATCGTGAACTGAGTCAGACGTGGACTGGAAGCGATTGCGCCCCGGGCCGCATGGCGCGTTCAGGGACCTGGTAGCGCTCCTCGGCTTCCCTTCATCTCTTCTCTCCTCATCTGAAGCGTCTGATCGGTCCATGAAGGTCTCTTCGTGATTTTAAGCGCAAAGATAGCCCTTCACAAGGTCGCTCGCGCAGCCCGTTCCAGCTCGATGCAAGCGAGGATGCAACACCGGCGCGTCTCGCTCTCGCACCCGCGCACCAAGCGAGGCGACGCTGGCTCGAGAGCGTCACGACCGAGCCTCTCCGCCAAGCTAGAGCCGACCCTCGGCACAGTGATTGACTCTTTGTCCTCAAGATCGTCCGTCATGTGACCAGACGAGCTCTGCATCCTCACAGCGGACGACAAGCCGATCACGGCCGATGACCCTCTCGTTCTCGTAGCTTCAGGCGCCTGTCAGGACACGACTGTCGTCCGAGCGCAAGATCTCGCGCTGCGTACGGATGCGTGAGTGCATCGCAAAGTGCAGCGCTCGCTGATGTGTCCTCTCGACTGCGCTGCGCCATCAACCGGCAGGAACCCTTTGCCCGCTTGAGTCTCGCTGGAAAGCGGAGGGCCGCCAGAATCGAAGGACGTGGCTTCGCCTAGGGTCTCGTCGCGCGGCAGAAGCATCGAAGGCAGCGTAGCGTGCAGACGAGGCTCCACGCATCGAAGGAAGCGATGCGCGATGGGAACGAGTCCGACCGGCTGCCGCACTCGCCGCAGAGGCAGCAGCCATGCGACGCTCACACGCTGCAGAGGTACGCAGATCCGAGCGAAGCAAGAGCGAGGCGAGAAGGACTGACTCCGCTCGCCTGTCCAAAGCTTGGCGGGCCAGCGACATCGCTCAAGGCTAGCCAGCCGCTCAGCCGCGCTCAAGCACGCAGGGTCGCAAGCGGAGCGATCCGGCGCTCGGTCGGCAGCGGCATCAGAGCGTGCGCGGCAGGAGAGGAGCAGGCAGAGCCGAGTGCCATCCGTCTGCGCCGCGCTCATCTGCGCTGCAGTCTGAGGGGTGCCGCTGCGCCAACGGAGCGGCGATGCGAACGGCCACATGGGAGCTCTCATGCGGCGAGCCAGATCTCGCAGCTCGAGGGGCCTCGAGATGGAGCGAGCCGAGATACTCCGGACCCCGCTCCGCCCACGGCATGCCTTGCGCGCTGCGCAGCGCCACACGCGCAGCGCCGAGCCCTGCGCGCTGCAGAGAAGAGGGACGCGGGCGTCATCGCGCCGCAGGCCCTCGGAACCTCGCCTGCTGTGCTCCTCTCCCGACTGCATGCTGCCATCGCGAACCTGCGGCTCACCGACTCGCCGCTGCCGGGCCTTCCGTCGGCTCGGAAAGCCAGGGCACGCAGCCGCAGCGGCTGCCGCCTGCGAGATCTGGAGCGACGCATCGGCTGGTACACCCTCCGCTGCCGCAGCAATCCGAGGCCCTCCGTCTGCTGCCGACGCACGAGCACGTCTGCTGCTGGAGGACGGCGACTCGGGCTTCAGGATCGACGTCGTCGCAACAGCGAGCGGCAGAACGATGGGCCTCGTAGGCATGTGAGACGACTGCTGAGCTGACCGCGAGACGAGCGTCAGCCACTCCTGAGCGGCAGGCGCCATCGGGATGCAGCGTTCTTGTCTAGCGCCTACGCTTCCAACCCTGCGAGAGGGTGCAGATGTGCGGCCCTACGGTGGAGACATGGAGGCGCTTCGCTCTGAGGGCAGGATGCTCGACGTCGTCCACTCGTCCCTGGGCGCTGGCTTGTCCGCGTGCGCATGTCGCAGCGTCGCATACACCCGGTGCGGAGCCCGGAGGGCGCTGACAGCACGGTCCAACGCTCGTCGCTGCCGGAGGGCATACCCAGCAGTGCACGCAGCGATGCATGACATGAAAGGACGCCATGGGACAGTCAGCGCCGCGTGAGTGCGCCGCGCTGACGACGTGCTGGTTTGCGAGGCGCACGAGGAGCACCGTGAGCCCGTGGCCCGCGAGGCATGAGACGAAGCGGCAGGCGGCAGCAACAGCAGCGCGACGCTCCGCAGGGTGCTCCAAGGGCGGAGAGATGGCGGAGCGGCCCCGAGCCGGCGAGTGGGGGAGGTTGCTGCTGCCGCTGCCGCGAGGCGAGGCGCCGGGCCTGCTGCGTCTTGAATCGAATGGGCGCCGCGAGAGGGCGAGTATGCCGACGGCAGAGCGGCAGGCGCATGCCGCATCGTGGAGCTCCGCCCGAGGAGGTGAAGACGAGGCGCTCCGCGGCTCTCGCGCCCGCTCGGCAGCCGAGTGGGCGCAGGGGCAGCACTTCAGCCGCCACAAAGAGCGACGCGTGATGGCGGGGGGCGCAGAGTGCCCTCGCATGACGCCGGCGCAGCGCCTGTGTACCTCGCAGGCACACAGCCGCGGGCGGCAGTGCGGCGCGAGGCCAGCATCAACGCGTGCAGCTGCGCCGCCTCGCCTCGCGCGGAACCGCGTGACCGGCGCAGGCCCGGTGCCTCTCCGCCGCTGCGGCGGCATCAGAACAGAAGGCGGCAGGCAGAGCGCTGCAGCCTCAGCGCAAGTCGGCGTCGCCGCCCGCCGCACTTCGCCGCCTGGGTGCTGCCGCCCGCTGCACTGCCGCCCCTCGCCGCCGTCGCCGCGCTGCTGCCGGCGGGCTCTCGTTCAAGCGGCGCGCGGAGGCAGGCACCTCGCGCGCGGCCTGCATGCGATGCCGCCCTCGCGCGGGCGCGCCCCTCGGTGGGTGTGCGGCAGGCGGCGCAGCGCACGCCGGCGACACCCGCAGAGTAAGAGTGCAGCAGCGCACACACGGCAGGCCGGCACGAGGCCGCGGCCCGCGCCGCGTCGCCTGAGAGCGGCGCTGCGCCGCTGCCACCGCTGCCGCAAGCCGCACCGACAGCGAGTGACGGCCAGCGCAGGTCGGCCCATCGCTGCTCCCAGCCTCCATTCCTCGCGCGCACCCCTCTCGCCTGCGCACCCACACCACACACTCTCGCTCACACACTCTCACACACCACACGCGCTCCCTGCGCATCCTCCTCGCACCGTGCTGCGTCTGCCACCGAGCTCGCACGCGGCAGCCCGGCGAAACACCACCTCGGACTGCGCCTAGAGGGCTGCGCGCTCCTCTCTTCGCGCCCCTCGCGCCCCCTGCGCGCCATGATGCCCGCAGCCGCCGCCTTCGTCGCGGCGGCCTCGAGCTGCGACGCTGCGTCTGGCGCCTCAGCGGCGGTCGCCAGCACGTCGTACTTGCCGGCGCAGCGTCGCGCCCCCTCGGCGCGCGCAGCGTCGGCCTCGCCCCCGCCGCCACCGCAGCCGCGCGCCGCAGACTGCAGTGCCGCCGCACGGCCACGCCGGCGACGGAGGCAAGGCCTCGTTGCTACTCTGCCGGCTGCTCTGCTCGTCGCGTCCGTCCTCGTCGTCGGACCGCTCTCGCTGCTGCCGCGCGCCGCAGCCGTGCCGGCGCCGCGGGGCGGGCTGCAGGCGCTGTCCGGCGCCGCCACTGCCGCACCCGCGCAGGCACACGGCGCCGCCGACCAGATGATGTGGCACGCTGCGTTCTCTGGTGCGGACAGCACATCACCGAGAGATGTGCTGCGAGAGCCGCCCGACCGCGGCAGGGCTGCTTTGGCGGATGGGACGGGCGGTCACGCCGACGCGCTGCTCTACCACAATGGAGCACAGGTCGTCATGGAGGGCGGACGGCGCATTGTCTCTCTCGATGGCGATGCGTGGCCATTGGCGAAGGGCGATGCGCCAACAGCGCCTCCTCGTGCGTCTCGGCCCGACGTGTATGCCGGTGAGCAGTCTCCGCCGCCGACGCGCACGATCCAGCGACGTGCACTCTTCGCCACGTCGTCCAACGGGCGCGCCTACGTGCCGTCTGCGTTCCCGTCGCAGCTGGCGTCGAGCTGGCAGCCGGTAGACCGGTCGGTATGGTTCCAGAAGAAGGCCGTCATCATCACGTCGATCTTTCTCGCCATCTTCATCGTGCTGTGCATTGGCGCCGCCGTCTTCCTGCGCGACCGCGCCGACGACGACGAGGACCTGTACGACGAAGACCTGGACGCAGACGACATGGCTATCGAGCGCATGCGCGAGGAGCGTCTCATGCGCAGCGCTGGCCGCGGGCCGCAAGATGGCGGCGAGGGTCTGAGCGAGGAGAAGCGCGGCTGGCGCCGACGGCGCAAGGCGGCAAAGACGGACCGGTCACACAAGCTGGAGAAGGAGGAGAGCTTCGGCAGCAAGGACCGCGCCTCGGGCAACAGCTCGGCCATGCGTCACGGCCGCACCGTGGCACGTTGGGTGCGTGCGCCTGTGCAGCGCCTCGGCGCCGGTCGGCGACGCAGCGACACGACGACGGAAGGCGCAGAGGCCGACGATGAGCACGATGCACGCTCGGTCAACACCGGCGGTGCAGCGCGTCGTCGCACCCGCAGCGGCGTCTACCCGCGTCTCGGCGATGGCGAGGAGCGCGTCGAGGTGCAGTACGATGACGCCTCACCGACTACGGAGCAGAGCCCACCGTTGGAAGCCTCTGCAGCAGACTCGCGACCGTCGATGCCCGACGCTGTCGCTTCGACGGACTCTGGGATCACGAGCGGAACCGCTGTCACGGCGGACCGTTTGTCTGCTCAGCCAGCCGCCTCGCGGGCACTCGACGACTCGGACTTCGACGCGGCAGAGGCGGCCGAGGCTGGTGCACTCGAGGGCCTGCCACCGGCTTACATCCCTGGTCGCTCGAGCGTCTCTGGTCCGTCGGGCGCTGCTGCGCGACCGCTTGCTGGCTCGGAGGCTCCGCCGCCACCCATGCTCGATCCGGCGCTTGCGGGCCGTGGTGCCGTGCCAGATGCCAAGCGTGCCGACGGCGCCATGGTCTCGACGGTGCCCGGCTCATCTCAACGGCCAGACGCCGAGATCATTGGTGCGCTGCTCGACGCCGACGCTGATCCCTTCGCCGCCTCGTCTGGCAGCCGCACGTTGTCGGACACGCGCACGCCTGCTCAGCGCTACGCCGCGCACGTTGCGACGGACGACAAGACGCTCTTGTCGGCCATGCGTGCTGCAGCTTCTGCACCTGCCCCGTCGGCTCCGGGCTACGCTGGCTCTGCGGCTGGCACGAGTGGCGATGCGCAGCTCGATGCGGGTCCGTCTGCGCCTTCGCTCGAGGGTGTGCTGGGCTCGACGGAAGCGACCGAGAATGACTTTGGTCCTTCGCTGCCAGCGTCCGAATATCGCGACGTGCCGCGCGAGAAGGGCAAGGGCAGTCAACTGCCGCCACCTCCAGCACGTGCCTCACCGACACCGGCGCCTTTCTCGCGCTTCGACGAGCCGTATGCGCGCAGCGAGTGGGCACCGAGCGCCATGCGCGTGCTGGACTCGCCCAGTGCACCGCTCTTCGAGCGCACCGCCACCGACGGCAGCGTCGTCAGCGCCACTGCTCCCCTGCTTTCGGGTCACGAGGTGCCCTCAGCTCCGCCAAGCCAGACCGCGGCAGCCCCGGCGCCCGATGCAGGCGCGGCACGCCGAGCGGAAAAGAGACGCGAGGCAGAGGCTGAAGCGGCATTGGTCGCCAGCAGCCCGGCCGACTTTGCTCAGGCTCTGCCGGCCTACGAGCGCGGAGAGCAGCGGCGAGCCTCGACTTCGACGGCCGTGCTTGCGCCGCTCACGCCGGCAACGGCCTCGGCGCCGGATGCGCAACTGCTCGAGGAAGAAGAGGCGAGGCATGCGCAGAACCTCCGCGGCGCATCGCACTCGGATGGACCGTCCGCCGAGGCAGCAAATGCTCCTGTGCCAACCGTCGCCACCGCTCCCGCACCTTCGGCGCCTCCCGCACCGTCTGCACCTCCGCTCGACTTCGACTCCTGATCTTCCAGTCCCCTCCTCACGTCGTCTTCTACGCACTTCTCTCTCTCTCTCTCTCTCACGTGTTCCTTCCTTGTTCTCCGCGCCGCTGCGTCCACTCTCACTCCAGCATACTTCCCTCCTCTCTCTCACGCCCGACTCGGCTCCACCTCTTCCTCACCCACATCTGTACTTCTACCACTGCACGCTGCTTGTTCGTCCGACAGGCTCTACTCGTCACCCCCTCCTCTTTCCTCTCTGTGCTCACCATACGCCGCCGCCGCTCCCGCTAGAGCAATCGCATCTGGGCACCGAGCTGCCTTTACCTGTGCATCACTTGTCTGCAGCGTGCTTCGCTGCGATGGAGACACACGAGCACCTCAGCAGCCGTGGCGGCGAACGAGGGCGCCACGCGTGTGCAACCAGGCGTCAATGGCGACGCTGGGGACTCGCGGAGACTCTCGGCTGCCTTCAGGCGATGCACAGCATGCGGAGGCCCACTGACATCTGATTGAGAGACTGCCGGGTGAGGAGAGCGAGACAGCGTGGGCCGGAGGGGTGAGTACGCGCAGCCGCGCCGCGCACTTGCGTGCTGGCGACAGCGCTTGCGATCGCAAGAGGGCAGAGAAGAGTGGGACAGCCGATGACGAGAGTTGAGACAAAGGGGTGGCGCAGAAGACAGAGACCTGGCGCAAGAGGGGTATGGCCCGAATAGAGCGGCGTAGAGAGAGAGAGGTGAGAGGGGTGGGTGTACACGTGGGAGAGGTGACTTTGGACAGCTTCGAGCAGATCGGACATAAACCACGATCGGTGACGGCGCAATCCTGGGCACTATAAGAGGAGAGTGGGCAGAAAGTTAGACGGGCGAGAAGGTGGTAAAGAGTAGAGCGGACGAGAGAGATAGAAAGACAGACAGAGACGGAGCGCAGAAGGAGACAGGGGACGCGACGAGCCTGGGCCAGAAGCTCGACTTCGGCCCAGATGCGGGTGACGTTTACGCCAGTGGAGACGCGCAGAAGAGGTCGGGAATGCTGAAGTCGAGTCGGATCGTGCCGATGAGGGCAGGAGGCAAAGATCGGTGACGCATGGAGAGGAAGAGAGGCGAGTAGCGTGTTCGCTCAGCGATGGCGGTAGTGGTCCGGCGCCGAGCCGTCAGCCGCAGAGGGCATGCTTGCGGCCGGCATGCCGCCTACGAGGTGGCCGTACGAGCCGGTGTCGGAGAGAGGAGCACCGGAGGGGAGCATGCCGCTGTGCGAGTGGCCGTGCGAATGGGAGTGCGAGTGTGCGTACTGCGAGTGCGCATGCTGCTGCGAGGCGTGACCGCCGGCGCCACCGCCACTGCTGGTCGGTGCTCCGAGGTGGTGAGGCAGAGGAGGCAGCTGCGTCGAAGAAGAAGGCGGCGGCTGAGAGAGCACGGCGTCACGCATGTACGCCGATGCACCGATGCCCGACGTCGCAGGATGGCAGCGTGCACTGTGCTTGAACCAGCCGCTAAAGTCGCGCTTGCGCTTCGCCGTGCAGATCCTGGGAGAGGCCACCAGATCAGTTCGCGGCTCACGCAAGGGGCAGCGAGACTACTTACTGAATCCACTTGCTGCACGAGTGACACAGACCCTCGGTCGTGCCGACCGAGTCGGCGTAGCAGCGCAGCTTGAGGGGCGGCAGGAAGACGAGGCCCGAGGTAGGGCTGATGCCGTGCGTGCCGCGGACGTGATACCCTGCGAGCGGAGCAGATCGGTCAGCGCTACTGCAACAAGTGCCGCAGCAGCACGGCGTGATCAGCTCACAGTACTGGCTGTTCTTGAGCTGCATCCAGCCTCCGTTAGGACACTTGTCGCACCACGCCTCTCTCGCATTGCCCGTGCCTCGCACCCAGGTGGGCGTGTAGAGATCTCCCTTGAAGCGCAGCTTGTCGCGCTGTTGGCGCGGCAGACGCTCCTCCTGCTGCTCGTCCGGCACGTCAAAGTCGGCCGGCGGCGGCTCCAGGGCCGTGCGAGGCATGGCCTCGGCGCTGGGGTAGTGCACGTCTGGCGCGGACGAGTTGGCGAGTGCACGCAGCACGATCTTGTCCGTCAGGTGCGATGGCGCAAAGGACGGAGGCGCCGGCGTCGACGTGGCACCAGCCGGGCGGCCTGAAGCACCAGTGCCGCTGCCCATGATGGGCGGACTGCGCAGGGCCGAAGAGGCACTGTTGGCGCGGTAGCGCGCCACGCTGGCGTCGACGCTTGTGGAGCCGAAGTAGCCGCCTCCGCCGCTGGAAGTCGACGTCGTGCTGCTGCCAGCATACGGCGACGTCTGATCCGGCGGCGCATACACGCCCTGCGCTGCGCCGCCAAGGTCAGGCATGCGGTACTCGCCACCGCTGCTCGAGCCCGTCTGCGGACGGCGCGGAGCCGCCGACGCCGGCACGCCGTACGGCGCAAAGCGACGTGCCTGCGAGGCGCCCTGCTGCTGCATCGAGCCGCTGGAAGTGCCGCGGTAGGAGTTGCTGCGGCTGGGACTCATGGGTCGCTGCTGCTCATCGTCCACCGAAGAGCCCCACTGCTCGCGCTGGTGCATCTGCGGCGAGGCGTACATGCCGCCGGCGTACATCTGGCCGTTGCTGCCCGGCGAAGCACCGTAGCGAGGGCCCGGCGGAGGCTCCTGCAGCGTCTGAGCCCTTCGGCGCGTCAGATCGGCCTGCGGAGCGCCCATGCTCTCCGAGCCTTCGTGTGCGCGTCCGGGACCGCCTGCAGAGCCAGGCGCATGCATGTAGAGCGAAGAGCTGGCGCCGTAGCTGCTGCTCGTCTGCGGCGGGCCCATGCTCATGTACGCGCCGTAGTCTGCGCCGGCGCCGGACGAGCCTGCGCCTGCACCCATCTCGCCGCCAGCGCCGGGCACGGGCCGCGCGCCCGCGCTGGCTGCGGCAAAGGAGGGCGATCCGTGCACGCTGGCCGAGTTCGGCTGTTGCTGCTGCTGTTGCTGCTGCTGCTGTTGCGGGGGAGCATCGTAGCTGGACCAGCCGCCCGAGGGCGAGCGGCCGTGGTGGTAGGGCAGGCCAGACGGGTACATGCTGCTGGGCTCGCTGGCCGCGCCGCCGTCGGAGCTGTCGCGGGAGAGCGTGTATGCGCGGTGCGGGTCGTGCGCGTCAGAGAGGCGCGCCTGCTGCGGCTGCGGCTGCTGCTGGTAGTGCTGCTGCTCGCTCGAGAAGGAGGAGAGCGGCGCGAAGGAGGAGTACGCTGCCGATGAGGCGTAAGAGGGCGTCTCGAGCTCGGTGCGCGGGCGCTGGCGGTCCACGACGGCGGAGTGCGGCTGCTGGTGCTGCGGCGGCTGCTGCGAGTGCTCGAGGCCGTTGGCGGGCGCAGAGGGGTAGGAGGCCGCCGATTGCGGGTGCCACGAGGAGGCGAGCGTGTCGAGACTGGATTCGCCTGAGCCTGCGGCTCTGGGCATAGTCGCTCAGACGCCCAGCGAGAGGTGATGGCGCTGCGAGAGCGGGCAAGCGGTGCGGCGCACGAGCGGCGCTGCTCAGAAGGCAGGGACGACGAAGCTGCCCAGGGGGCAAGAGGAGTGCTGCGGCGGAGGCGAGAGCGGCGCGGCGTGCACAGGCAAGCACGGCAAGGTATGCGGGGAACCGGTGCGCAAGGGCCGGACACGGAGGCGGGGGCGGGTGCGGCGACGTGGGGTATGGGAGAGGGGGGTATGGCGGCAAGAGGGTAGGCCCAGAGGGATGCCCGCGAGGGCGGGACGGCCGACGGCGAACGAGCGAGCGAGCGGCACGCAAGGCAGCGCGGGGAGCAGGCTCAGGTCAGACCCACGGGGGGCGCACACGGCGGGCGTGGCGAGAGCAGCACAGCAGCGGGAGCGGTCACAGCGCAGGCACAGCACAGCGCAGCAGCAACCAAGGGCGGGAACAGCTGCAGGTGCAGGCTGAGGGCTGGCCCAGCGATGCGCCTGAGGGCTGCGAGCCCCGAGCGCCGAGGTGCCCATGCGCGTCGCAGCGCCCGGGGCAGCGCAGCGCAGCGACGCGGCCGGTGCGGACATGCGGACGGCGCCTGGCGCTCTCTCACACAGGCTCTCACGGCCAGGCGGGGGCCGGACGGAGCGGGAGCGTGCGAGCGGCGCATGGCGCGCGGCCCATGCACGGCCGCCGAGTCAGCGTGGTGCGGGAAGCGGCAGGCGGATGCGCCGCAGCGGCGAGGGGCAGCTGCAGCTCCAGCTCCAGCGCCGTCCTTGACCCCTCTCTCCTGCGCTGTCGCAGCGCAGGCACCTCGGCCGCACCGAAGCACGCCTGCACGTCGTGCGGCCGCGGAGTGCGGAGCAGCCGCAGCAGCGCGTGTGAGCGGCGAGACGGGCCGGGCACGGCGTCTGTGTCGGCCATGCGCTGCAGGCACAAGGGCATGCCCGTGGCGCCAAAGGCCCATCGCGCCGTCGAGGTGCCGCGCGCGAGTCGCTGCCGCTGCCTCCCTCCGCTTCGAAGCGCAGTCGGCTCCGCTGCACGGCACACTCAGCGCTCAGACTTGAGCCGCAGAAACCCAGCGATGCACCACGATGCGACAAGCGCAGCGCAGCACCAAGGCAAGTGCAGCGCGGCGAGCTCGGAGCGTGTGCGCCCGCAGTAAGAGTCCCGAGCGCGTCGCGTCTTGTCCGCGCGCGCATGCGCGATCGTCGGCGGCTCGGCCAGCAACGTCGCCGTGCTGCTGCGCGGCCGCCTCCCGCCGCAACGTGAAGGCGGGAGCACGAGGTGAGTCGTGCCGTTGCTCGTCAAGGCCGTGTGCCTCCTCGCCGAGCACGGGGCGCCAACGCCGAGGCTCCGAACCGTCAGCACACGGCGCTCGCGATCCACCTCACGGGGTGCGGTGCGGCTGCGGACGCAGGCACGGCGACGGCGGTAATCACGAGCGGCCCACCCACGCGCGCGGCACGCCACAGAAAGCCTCTCGCATCGGCCATCGCAGCAACTGCAGCGTCGCAGCGTGCAGCGTGCAGCCGCAGGCAGCAGCGTGGTCCTCCCAGGGCCGTTGCGTGCCGCTGTGCCTGCATGCGCCGCGTGCACAAGCACAAGACGAAGCCGCCGTCGGCACGGCTGCGCGCGGCGGCGGCTCTGACGCTGATGCGCCCAAGGCGACGGCGACGGCACCCGCAGGCCGGGGCGGCCGCGCGGGGGGAGGAAGGCGACGGCCCAACCCTGCGTCTGGCGTGCTGCAAGAAGGGAGCCGGGACTTGCTCTGCTCTCGCGCCTGCACCCTGCAGCGCGCAAGCACGCCGTGTGGCAGATCGCAGGCAGATGCAGGGCAGGTGCCGCCGCGCCAGCGCCGACCCGCTCTCCAAGCACCGCGGAGGGATGCAGCCACCGTCCCTGCGAGCGCTCACGCGCCTCTCCTGCACGCGACGCTGCGGCTTTGCTCTTGTGCTGCGTGCGCGTCCTGCGCCATGCTCCTCTGCAGGCCCCAGCGCAGGCGGCGCTCGGCGCTACTCCTGCGCTCGAGGCTGCGCTGCGATAAAGTCGTGCCGTGCGGAGGGACTGCGGTGCCGGCATCCGGGAGGCGGCCAAGCAGCCGCTCACAGCGTCGCAGGCTGCTCAGCCGCGGCGTTGACATCCCGCCCGCAGCGGCCAGCCGCAGCATCGGCGCCCTCGCGCAGCCCGCAGAGCCGCAGCTGCAGGCGTCCGGCCTCCGCTCTGACGCCCGCCCAACTCCCGCCGCCTCGCACTCCCTCCGCGCGACACGGCCCGGCACAGCGTCACTGGGCGCGCTCCGGGTGCGGACGCCGCACAAAGTTCGCCCTGCGCCGTGCGTCTGCGGTCCCGTAGGGTTCAGATTGTAGGCGCGCATCCCCGCACCCGCACAAGAGCGTGCTCGTGGCTGCAGCGGGCATGAGCTGCCGGCTGTGCTGTGTCGCCTGCGCCCATGACCGCGTCCTGCATGGCGATGGGAGGCGGTCCGCGCAAAGGCGTGCTCGAGCGAGGCTGAGCAGCCGGCGGCCTCTAGCACCAGCGTCGGTCTGTGCAGCATGCCTGAGTCAGCGATGGGCAGCGCCTCGGTGCCTGCATGGAGGAGGAGGGGCTCAGATTGCCCTGTGTGCCGCTCGCTGGCCCGCGCTCCGGCAGCGCTGCGATGCCGACGGGAAGCGCTCTGCGAGCTTCATCCACCCGCGCCGCTGCCCATGTGGTCTCCTCTCCGAACGCATTTTCGCTCCATTCGCATGCGCCGCGAAGGCGGCAGCAGCGCACCTGCGGCTGTGGCATGGCAGCAGCGGTGCCCCCAGGCGCGGCCCATAGCGCAGAGCGGCGGCGGTAGCGTCGGAGGGACGCCGAGCCCCGAGGCACCGACGACGCTACCTACGCGCTTCGCTCGCGTCCGCTCCCGTGCCCTCTTTCCAGTCTAGTCTGAGTCGCGCTACCGCACCGGCATCGTCGGGCTCGCCGGCGCATTGCAGCAGCGCCAGAGTTGCGCCGCAAGCCATCTGGCCAGAGCGCAGAGCGCAGGCGTGTGAGACGGGCGCCTTTGTCCTCCCGCCAGCGACGCCTGGTGCGCAGTGCAGCTCATGCAGGCAAGCTGCCTCGCCTTCTCCATGCCAGCTCGCACACGCAGGGCGAGATCCTCCGGCACGCGGCCATCGCGCATGCCTCTGCAGGGCAGCAGCTGTGCCGTGCCCGTCGCTGTCCCGCTGCCGCTGCACATCTCCCCGATGGAGGGATCCGGTGCCACTGCACGGGACGGTCGTGCTCCGCGAGGGCTGCTCCTGCCGACGCCTCGTTTCCTGCCCTGCCTGCGTAGGCCCTCGCCATCGCGCAAGCGCTCACATGCAGGCCGCGTCACAGCACCTGCGCACGCCGCTGACACGTTGCTCCAGTCTGGATTTCCATTTGGCGCTCATGCGTCAAAGCAAGCAAAGTGGCCGAGCGAGCCCGACGGAGGGGCCAGCGGACCTCAATGTCCTGCGCCCTGCGCGCATCGGCCCGCGTGCCGGCGTAAGGCAAGCGAAGCGAGCCGGCGAAACACGACGGCAGCGCTGCGAGCGGCGGCCAAGCTCGCCGGCGCAAGAGGCACCAGGAGCGACACAAGCAAGAGGAGGACGCTGCAGCTGTCGGCGCTGCCGCCGTCCGTTGTACCGTGCGCCGTGCGCCGTGCTGCGCGCTTGCGGAGGCTTCTCGGCTGCGAGCAGGCGAGTGCTTCGCGCTTGTGCTGGCCGTGCGGCTGCGCTGCCGACACAAGGGGCAAACGGCGGCGCAAGCGTGGCGCGTCGCCGCCGACGGCGAGCGATCCGTTGTTCTGGGCGAGCATCAGCGCCGCAACCTCTGGCTCGACGCCGTCGGGAGCGTCAAGGGAGGCAGATTTGATCCGGCCGCCTGCTGCTGCATCGTCTTGTTTGCCTCGGCTACCTGTCGTCTCGGCCGCAACGTCTGCGCGAGAGCCACCGACTCTGCGAGCCGAGCCCATCACGCGCATGGCTGCTTCCCTTGCGCTCGGCACCGCGCTCGCCTCCTGCGCAAGCTCCGATGCCACCGGGCATGCGCACCTCTCCCTCATGCCCTCGTCTTCTCTCCGCTCGAGCCGCTGCACAGCCATCGGCATCGACGAGGGTCGAGTGTGGGAATGCGCGCACGACGCGCGCCAATCGGCGCTCCTGACCCTCCTGCTCGGGGCGTGGAAGCCGAGCTGCGGCACCCGACGCCTCGCATGAGGCGGACACGGCGGCGGAGTCGGCACATCTTCGCGCCTAGCGCCGCCCCTTGCGAAGGCGTCTGCATCGCCCGCAGAATAGCAAGCCGGCGTTCGGCCACCTCGGCTCGCCGTAGCGGCAGCACTCACTGCCCCCACGACAGAGCGAGTCAGCAGCGGAGGGTATGCGTGTGATTAAGATAGAAATGGGCGAGTCGGAAGGAGAGCGGACATGCCGGTACGTGCGCGCGTGGATGGGCCAGCTCGCCCGACCTTTTCACCGCCGCACGACGGCGAGCACAAGATCCCAGCGGCCGGCAATGGCGCCCTTGATCTCGATGAGGCGACGCAGCTCTCGCCACGCCACGCTGTTCGACGTCAGCGCGCCGCCATGCTGGCCGTCGAGCATGCGGCGAATCTCCAGCGCGGCCGCCTCGCCCGTCGCATCGCTGCCGCCCTGCGGCGACGTGAGGATGAAGTCGGCGGGCGAGAGGAGCGCGCGTACGAGGCTGCCAAGCAGGAACGCAATGAGCACCGCAAGCACCAGCGTGGCGAAGCTGAACTGCTTGGCGAGCAGCGACCGCACAGCCGCAGACGCAGTCGTGTTGGCGTTGCTCGAGAGCGCAGACATCGAGCCGGGAATGCTGCCGAGAGCAGCAGCCGTGGCGCTGGCTGCATCGGCGCCCAGCGAGGCGGCAGAGGAGCCAGTGCCCGCTCCGGCCGCCGCCTTCTTGCTGTCTGAGCCCTCGGCGGCGTCGCCCGTCGACGTCGACACGCTGCCACCGCGCTTCGAGAGAATGCCACCGCTCGCGTTTGTCGTCGTCACGGCCGTCGAGGCACCGAGCCGCGAGAGAGGGTACGCGTTGAGGATGCCCATCAGCTGTGCGCTCGTGGACGTCTGCTCCGGCACCTGCACAGACAGGGGTGAGCGAAGCACTGGCTGGCGGTGCAGCACCGCACCACGCACCTTCGGCTTCGCCGCGCTCTTGCTTGTGTGGGCGGTGGGCGTAGGCGGGCCATTCTTGGCGTCGAGAGCTTCCTGGTGCTGGTCCGCCCCGACGTCCGAGGCAGCCGTGGCAATCGATGCCTTGCGCTGCTCCGGGTCTGCCTTGAGCGAGAGCGTGGCAGCAACAGCGCGCTTCAGCTGCGCAGGGAGCCGGTCGTCCGAGGACGGCGAGGCCGGCGTGGCCGACGTGGGTGTCTTGTCCTTCCGCATGGCCGGAACACTGTGAGGCGACGAATGTCAGAGTCCGTCACTCCAACGGGCAAGACCACACTCACCGTTCCAGCTGAGCATACTTGACCTCGCGCTCGCTCTCGCGCTGCAGCATGGCCGACGTCTGATTCACGTGCACGACCTCGAGACGCTGGCCGTCGCAGTGTGCCGGCACTTGCTGCGAGTCGATGTCTTCAGCGTTGGGCGCGGATGCCGCTTCGCTGCCAACCTGCGGCGAGTTCGGCAGCGATGCCTCGGCGCCGTGTGGCCGGATGCGCACGCGCAGCAGCGCACCTCGCCGCCGCAAGTCATGGTACCACTGCGGCGCCTCGGTCGGCGCGCTGCCGCTGAGGAAGCCGCGATGGCCCTCGAGGAAGGAGGCAGTGGGGAGAGCAATGCGAACGAGATGACGCCGGGGCCGCGCTGAGGGGTCGAGTGTGGCGGCGAGCACGGCGGAAGGCGGCAGGTCGTAGCTCATCACGAGATGCGGCAGGTCCTTGGTGCCCTCACGTGCGCCCTCGAGGGACAGCAGCGCACGCGATGCGTCGGAAGCGGCGGATGCGGCGGGTGCAGCGTCCTTCTTGTCGCCGTCTTGCGATTGACCGTCTTGAGGACCCTTGTCTTTCTCGCTCTGGGGCGGCACCGGCGGCGTGTCGTGACCGAACTCTGACGTGACGACGATCTCGTAGCCCTTGGCGTAGTGGCGTAGCTCGACCTCAATGTCGATCAGCGTGACGTCGCGCGGCTTTCGCGTCTCTGCGCGGACAGCCGACGGGCGGACTGTACGCAGCACGGATGCCGTGGGTGTGACGAAGGAGCCGGTGCTGCGAATTGAGCTGACGCTCGTGGCGCGCGAGATGCCCGTGCTTGCCGCCGCCGTCAGCGTATCGCCAAAGGCCGGCATCGTAGACAGGGCCGTCTGTGCCGCGCCCTTGGTTGTCGATGCATTCGAGATGGCAGGCTGGCGCGAGGACGGAAAGGGAATGCCGCCTGCAGCAGCACTCTCGGAAGCTTCGGCGGCAGGCTTGCGGCGCTCGTGCTCCGCATCGACCTTGACGAGCACGTCCAGCACGCGGTCGCTCGGCGTGAAGGCGCTCGAGAGCAGCGTGCAGTTGCGTGCGCCTCGGTGGTCGTCGTAGTCCCACACCAGGCCGGTGTCTTCGTCTCTGCCGTCGCCCAGCACACGCATGCAGCCCGGCGGCACACGCACAGCGGGAATGGCGCCGCGCGTCTTGATGTACTCCTCCACGGCGATGATGCTGCGCGGCAGATTGGCGTTCCAGAGCGTGTTGACTGCCAGCGGCAGGCTGCCGGCGTAGTCGATGGCCACGACGTGCGTGCAGCGTGTCGAAGGGATAGGGTAGTTGAGCGTCGAGCTGTACGGGTCCAGCGTTTCGAGAATCCAGCCGTCGATGAGCACGCGGCCCATGGGCAGTGCTCCCGGGTTGAGCTTGCTCATGGGGAACGTGGCGTGGCGCTCGGGGAACGAGGCCGAGGCGTGGAAGTACACTGCGGGGCTGAGGCCCGACGATGCAGCGACGTCCGAGCTCGTGCCGTCGGCCGCTGCGGGCGTCGAGCGAGCCGTGATGCTGGCGAGCGTAAAGGCGCGCCCCCGAAAGGGAAACGCGCCTTTTGTCGTGAGGAAGCCAGTGACGGCGCCGTTGCCGAAGCTCTCGAGCTGCGTGGCCGTCTCGATGCGGTCGTCCCACTGCTTGCGGCAGCTGAGCGTCGAGACGGCATTGCAGATGTCTTCGGCCGTGAGGCCCTCAACGACCTTGTCGCCGCGCTGCACCACGATGGTGCTCGAGATCGACTGCATCTGCTTGCGCCGCACGTAGAGCCCGCCGCGCGTCGCCACCAGTCCCCAGCCGGCTGGCGTGCCGGCAGGATCCGGGCTGCGCTCGGCGTGGATGCGCCGCAGGAGGAAGAGCACGTCGAGGGCGCACGTCATTGGCTGGCGCGGCCGCTCGTCGGAGAAGAAGTCGTTGGCGCTGGGCGTCGAGCCTTCAGGCCGCTCAGCACGCGCCGTCACGCCGTCGCCGGCCTCGAGCGGCGGAGGCGAGCCCACACGTGCGAGGAGCCCGCCGGCCGACGAGGCGTCGGCGCTGGACGCGGCAGAAGAGCCGTCCGGCTTGAGCGTTGCACGCGTGGTGGCCAGATCGAGCGGAATACGTCGTGGCTTCGTGCGCTTGCGGTCGCGCAGCATGGCCGCCTCTCCCTCCTTGAGCTCGTCGACGTCGACCTTGAGGCGCGCGCCATTGACGAGCACGACGCCCTTCTCCTTGGTCGAGACCATCTTGCGCACCGTGACGCGCGCCACATCGTCCTCGAGGCTAGCAGGCACGTGCTCGATGGTGAGCCAGAGGCCGCTGCCACCTTGGCTGAGCTTGTGCCGCCGCAGACAGCTGACATTGATGGGCGGAGGGTCGACGACGAGATCCAGCGAGTTCGACCACGTCTCGACATCGCAGCGCAGCTCGCACTCGACGTTGTTCGAGTAGCTCAGACTGCTGGTCTCGCTGCCAGAGGGCGCCGATGTCGGATTCAGCTCGTACTCCAGCCGGTAGACTGCCTTCTCGCTGTCGTAGCGCGCGACCTTTGTGCGCGCTCCGAGTAGGCGAGTGGCGATTGGCGGACCTCCGCTCTTGATGGCAAAGTCGCCAACGCCTGCCACGGCAGCCGTCATGAGTGCCGGGATGGCGCTCTTGCTGGTCCAGCCGCCCGGATCGCTCTGCTCGATGAGCGTAATGTGCACCGTTGTGGGACTGAGCGCCTCGACGCTCCAGCCGCGCAGATCGACCTTGGTGCGGATCGTGCCGGCTGCAGGCGCGGGAATCGTGGGAAAGAATGCCCGGTCGTCCGTCGAGAAGGAGAAGACGTGCACCGAGGCGGGCGACTTGTACGACGTCTCAACAGTCACTGCGTCTCGCGCACTGAGTCAGGCAGTCCTGTCAGCACATCCTGCCACAGGTGCGCATGCGAATGCAACACTCACCTGACTGGCCACGCAGCGCGAGTCTTCGTCCACCACAGCCGGCTAGCATCGCCCGCGTCCTCGAGGAGCTGAGCGTCCTCAATCGACTTGTCCCAGTGCATCTGAGCGCCGGGCGTCGAGATGGTGCTGAAGAGGTCCCACACGCCGACACCCACGAACGTGGCCTCCGCACGATAGACGACAAGCGTAGGATCGATGCTGTCGAGCTGCGTGACAGTGACGCCTCGGCTGTCGCTGATCTGCTTCCACTTCGCCTCGGGCTCCTGCAGCAGCGAGGTGAAGTAGATGTAGTTGCGGCGCACTAGCGATGCCAACGCCGCAGACCTGTCCGGCGGAGGTCGTTGCGCGCTGCCGCTCTGCGCGCCGAGCTGAGGCGTAGAGGAGCGCTGTTGTTGCGCGTCGCTGGCGTCGCGCAACGACGTGGCGCTGGCGCGCGAGCTGACGGAACGGATGCTGACGCCCGAGATGGAGGCGGCGTCGTCCAGCAGCACGGCCGGCGAGCTCGGCACGCCGAGAAGCGTCGATATGGGCGGCCGAGGCTCCAGACCAGCCTCGACCTCCTCAATGCCAAACGGCTCGTCGTTGAGCCGCAGTCGCACCTCAGAGCTGGCCGCAATGCGCTGCGCCGAGACCTGCACGCGCACACTCTCGTCTGAGCCCGTCAGCTTGCTGTGCTTGAGACGCAGGATGACCTGGCTGGACGAGGTGCCGGAGTTGGCGTTGGTGCGGCGGAAGGCGGTCGCAGCCCAGTCGGACGAAGAGCCGGGCGCCAGAGCGAGCGCCTTGACGTCCACGCGCACGTCCCAGCCTTCCTCTGCCGGCAGGCTCCACTCGGCGCTCGTGAGCAGTGCGCGACGCGATCGCAGACGATCGAGGCGCTCCGGGTCCTTCTCTGCCTCTTCTTGCGCGTGCTGTGCCTCGTCGTCCTCCGGCAAGACTTGGTATGCCGTGACGAGCGTGTCGCGCGACGGGTCGAAGGCACGCGTGAGCACCTCGATGGCAGTCCCGTAGTCGTTGAGGTGCGGGATGCGCGAGGCCGACGTGCGCACGTGGTCCACCAGCGACGAGAGGAGCGTCGGGAGCTGTCCGCCCAGGCCACCAGCGGGCATGCCGAGCCATGCGCCTCGCAGGTCCCACGACCAGAAGAGCGTGATGCGCAGCGTCTGCCGATCGCTCGACGCAGAACTCGCAATGCTGCGAGCGGGATCCGACGTCGAGAGAGAGCTTCCCGCGTCGCCGGAGAGCTGCACGCACCACGCGAAGAGATTCACGTGGGATCGCACGTACGGCGGTGCCGGCCGCAGGTAAGCCGGCGCGTCAGGCGAGCGAGGCAGCGAGGTAGAGATGTCGAGCAGCGTGCTGTCGTCGCTGAGCATCTGCGAGATTGTGATGGCATCGCGCGGACTGGCGGGCCAGCCGAGCTTGAAGTTCGTCTTGCTGATGCGCGTGTGCGGCTCGAGCAGCTCGATGAGCTCTGCGTCTTCCACCATGCGGTCCCCTGCATCGCGCCGCACTCATCTCAGCAATTACGCCCACGGCAGTAAGCACAAGCGGCACTCACAGCTGGACCGACACTCTGGATTCGCCAACGACCCCTTGAACACGTCCAGATCCGGCGTGCCATCGAAGTGCACCTCTGCCGTCGCACGGAAGATGTCTGCACTACTGGGCATGCCCAGCGCCTTGCCTCCCGATCGCCGGTGCACCACCACGGACGTCGGATCGAGCGCATGCAGCACGAATGGACCGCTGCTCTGCGTCTGCGTCTGCGCCTGTGGCTGCGCTTGAGACTGCGCAGAAGAGGAGAGCGCCATGCTGCTGCTTGCCGTGGACATGTCTACGCGAGGAGGCGCTGGAAAGCCAGAGTCATAGGAGACGCTCGCAGGAAAGCCAGGGATGCTACCTCTCTTTGGCGTTGCCGAGCGGCGTGCCAACGAGCCAGGTGCGGGGCTGGGCACCTTGCGTACGCTGCCGCTGCTCGGACCAGCGATGACTGAGCCAGGCGCAGCCAGCGTGCTGCCTGACGAGGCGCCGAGCGTGCCGGCGCCGCCGGGTGCTGGCAACACGGGCCGCCAGCTCTTGGATGTCGCTTGCGCATGCGAACAGAGCGTGCGGAACGTCGAGAGCGAGGCTTGCAGCGCGGACGACCACTGCGCCTTGGAGCTGCGCAAGACACGGAGTCTGTGAGCCAGGAGTGCAACTGCGGTGCACACGGGCGCTGCAACTCACTTTGCCAGCGTGGGGCCGTCCATGGCGAACGAGAAGGCGCTGGGAGCAGCAGATCGATGCCCGCAGCGAGAAAGCCAACGTCAGAATGCCGAGCCAGCACAGAGCGAGCTGTGCAGCGGCCGCAGCGACGAAGCGAATGTCGCAGCTGGGCGGTGCGGCGCAGAGGCGTGCGAGTGCGCGCAGTGCCCGCGAGAGAGGCGCAGTTCCGTTGAGCTGGCGCAGGTGTGGAGGCGCAGCAGGGCGCAGAGTGTCGGGCGAGGTGCGCGGCGGCGGCGGCAGAGTGCACGCCCGACGCACAAGCGGCAGACCTGGAGACGAAGAGAGAAGCGGCGCGCGCAGAGGTGCCGCGGCTCGGTGCTGCGAGCGAGGGGATGGTGGAGAGGGAGAAGGACGGCGCCGGCGTCGGCGTTGGGGCGCCGTGTGATGTGCGCGGCCGTCGGAGCGCGGAGCTCGTTTGGCCCGTGCAGCGTGCCGCGGCACGGCAAGCTCCCCCACAGACACCGCACGTGGCACCTCACTAGACTCTGCATGACGAGCACAGGCAGGCTCGCGCAGCCTCTTGCCCTCTCTCGTCGCAGCAGGCACCGTCGAGCCAGGGATCGAGCCGTCGAATTGCCAACACGGACGCAGTGGACTGCGGTTCGGCTGGCACTCTACTGCCCCGCACTCCAAGTCAGTCAGGCGCGCCTCAGGGGCACAGCAGATCGCACAGCAGATCGTTCAGGGTGCAGAGGAAGAGCTCCTCCTGCTCGCCAGCACGGCTCGTGAGACAACAGGGCGAGTGCAGAGCGAGCTGCGCACAACACCCGCGCGGGGCCGAAGCCGGAAGCAAGCGTGCTGCTGAAAGCTGTGTGCCTCAATACAAGACTCATCACCTCACCATCTCTCGCCACCACACAGACAAGGCCACACGCAGCGCCGCACTGCTGCAGCCCACGCACGACACAGGCTGCGTGAGGCATTGGGAGACTAGGGAGATCCAGAGAAGAGGCACAGACTCAATCTCTCCCCCTGCCCGACGCTGCACCTCGAGAGGCACAGCAGAGGACTCGGCCGCGAATGATGTGGGAGGCATCAGAGGCGAGACGATGGGGGGATGATGGGGAGACATTGGCAGATGCGCAAGCGTCACAGCTCTGCGGCGAAGGGGCATTCTATTCTCGCGCTCCCTCTCTTGAGCTTTGGCAGCGCTTGGCCATGCTGCGCGTGCTTCTCTCTTACGTCGAGGCTCGTCGTGTCTTTCTGCCCTTTGGGCCTCCCGCACCCGTCGCCGCCGTGCCAGCAGCAGGCCGCTTGCGCCGCTTGCCGCTGTCAAAGGCGTTGGCCGAGGGCAGATCGCGGCCTAATGGGTCTTCCGGCTTGACTTGGTAGATGCGCACCTGCGGGAGGAGAGACGTGAGCTGAGGCACAGGCAATGAGGGACCGCGAGGCGCGACTCACGATCCAGTTGGAGCTGGTAAACGCCTCGTCGAGCACATCGAGCGTCGGGCCCGTCGTGGCGGCGGCCGTGCCGCGCACGCGGTCCATGCCGGGCCGGCCGCCGTAGAGCTCGTTGAAGCGGTAGTAGCTCATCTTGTACATGAGGCTCTCGCGCATCGTCTTTGACGCCTCGTCGTCAATCTTGAACTGGCCGTTGGCGGTGAAGAAGTCGGCCTCCTTGATCTCGTCGGGCCAGATGCCCTGCGAGATGCGGATCATCCACAGGAACTTGTTGATGTCGTCGCCCGAGTAGCCGAGCAGGCCGCCGAAGATGATGAGGATGTAGTCGACGTCGTGCTGGCGCAGGATGGGCAGCGCCTTGTCCTCCGGCGACGACATGGCCTTGCCGACGGTGGCAATGTGCGTGTTGTTCCACGTGTTGTTGTCGACGAGCGTGGGGCGCTGAGAAGCGAAGGATGCCAGGTCAGCAGCGCGGACGATGCGCGACACCCGGGCTACTCACGTCTGCCATGCCCGAGATCTGGTAGCCATAGTCCCACCACGACATGACCTTCGCGTCGCTCTTCGTGTTCTGTCTCAGCCAGTAGTACGCCTCGCGGAAGTCGTCGATGATGTGCTGCGAGCCGTCGGGGTTGCGGCTCGAGAGGACGACCGAGGGGCTCGAGTATGCCGTCGACGTCACGAACGTGCAGTGCAGCACAAAGATGAGCAGCAAGACGAGCGTGTAGACGCTGACGAGCGCGCGCGTGTCGAGCCCGTACACGCCGCGAGACTCGCGCCCGGTCTTGAAGGCTTGCACCTTGGAGGGCGCAGCGTCCGGCGTCTGGATGTCGCCGAGTGCAGCGTTTGCAGCTTGCTGTTGCGCCGTCGGTGCGGCACCGTGCTGCGTCGGCGGCGGCACCGCGGCGCCCTTGGTCTTCTTGCCGCCGCTGGCTGCCGGTCCGCGAGCTGCGATCTTGCCGGCGTCGCCGATCGCGGCTGCCGAGAGCGCCTCTGCCTGTTCCTCGGCGCTGTCCGGCTCTTGCGGGTCGAGGTACGTGTCGAGCAGCGTCGAGATGGCCACTGCCGCACTCACGCACACGACGGGCGTGAGCGTGAGCATGAGGCGCACCATGACGCCCGCGAAGTAGGAAGCCATGACGGCGTAGAGAATGACGAACACGTGCTCGTCGCGCAGCTCGCGGAAGAGCAGGTAGACGCCGGCGGGGAAGAGGAAGATGAGCATCTCGAGGTCGAAGAAGAACGCAGGCCACGCGGGCGGCTGGTGCTCGGAGACGGAGGCAATGATGGGAATGTGCTTCTTGGCGTAGCCCGTGTCCCAGAGCGAATAGAAGCGTCCAGTCCAGGGCGCAACGTAGCCGGCATAGGTGAGCGCCACGAGGCCGGAAAACGCAATGCCAAAGATCGTCACGACGAAGCCAAAGAGGAACACCTTGAACTGCCGAGACGGAATGTGCGAGCGCACGAGCTCGGCAAAGGCGACGAGCTGCAGCAGGCCAAAGACGCCTGGGGGAGAGGGCGTGTGAGCAAGGCGAGCGGCGATGAGAGGAGCAGGTCGGGCCCGCGACGCCATCTCTTCTACGCTCTGTACCCCCCTGCGCCACGATGTCATCCTCCTAGTGTGCTTCGACTCACCGAGCGCTGCCATGTGCTCGCTAGAGCGCATCGGCTGGAACCCCACGAACGGCACCTGCATACTCGCCAGCGTTCCGACCGCGTACCAGCTGCTGTACGCCACGTATGCGCGGTTCGAGTAGCGTCCCATGCACAGCAGGGCAAAGACGTGCAGCGGGATGAGGTTCGTGATGAACACGTAGCCTCCCCATGCGGCGACCATGTAGAAGTAGAAGAGCGCACAGACGGTGCCCCACAGGGCCGAGCCGTCCTTGAGCGCCTTGATCCAGAGGTAGAAGGTGATCATGAGCAGGAAGATCGCAATCGCCTCGTTGTCGTACGAGCCGGCGACGGAACGAGAGATGTAGCCTGAGAAAGGGAACGAGGTGTCAGCTGCGTGCCTCTGGCAGTGTCCAGCTCGGCGCTGCACAGCGACATGACACGCTCAGCAGCGACATGAACGCCCTGCGATGTCCAGCACCAGCCATATAGCAGCCCGCACTCACCAGGCGCGATGCCGATGAACGCAGCCGCCAGCAGTCCCGCGGCATCATCCTTCATCGTCGCCGTAAACATGTACGTGGCCCACGCCGTCAGGCCCGAGAAGCCCGGCGCGAGGAGCACGCAGATGTTGCGAATGTCGACGGGCAGATTGATGGCCTTGAGGAAGTTGTGGATCGCGCCCGACGTGGCCATGAGGCCCGGGTAGAGAGTGCCACCGGCGGCGCGGCCGAGAGGGTACCACTGCGTGAACAGGCCGCCGGGTCAGCAGAGGGAGGGGCAGCGGGTGAGTGAGAGGCACACGCACAGCAGTGGGGTCGAACCAGTTCCAGAAACGGTAGTAGCCATCGCTGGTGAGCACCTTTGTGGCGCGGAAGTTGACTGCGAAGCAAGCCGGATCAGTGTCGGCGCGTGTGCGCGCACCTCTCTCGCAGCAGACGTACACCACGGATCAAACTGCCGTACGCGCTTCCTGTCAGCCGCTTCGCGCTTTGCATGTGGCGCAGCGACGCACCTCGTGGATGATGCTCTCATGCCGAATGACGGCGAACAGGCGGCTGGAGATGGCACTGCCGGCAATGGTGAGGATGATGACGATGCGCAGCAGCGACACGATGTTCGCCGTCGTCTCGGTCGAGAGCAGCGGCAGACGGTACGCCAGACCCATGCTGGGCCACACGTAGGGAGTGTGCGGAGAGGGCGAGGGGACGGCGTGGTGGTGAGCGGGGCGCGAGCGTGAGGGTGAGGTCCGACCTTCCAGGGTGGCTCGACCGCGCCCCCGTGGCACGTGACGCGGCCGTGGGCGGACCTCGAACTATCTCTCTGGCGGCCGCGCAGCGCCAGCGCATCAACGGCATGCGCGCCTCCGCAGCGCCTCGCTCATGCCGCTCTTGCGCTGCATTCGGCAGCAGCAAGAAGATGCAGATGGGAGCTGCGCATCTGCAGACGGGCGCAGGACAGGAAGAACAAAAGGAGCAGCGATCAAGACAAAAGTGAGGCTGCCAGTGTGCGAAAAGGCGCTGTGGGAGCCAAGAGGCCGCGGCTGCGTGAGGACGCGCGAGTCAGAGTGTGCCCATCGCGCCTTGTCCTGCATGCCATGCCGTGCCCTTGGGCGTGGTCTCCCCATGGACAAAGCCAGGCGTGAGCGTCTGGTCTGGGCTGTGAGCGGTACGCAGCCATGCAACGGCGCAGCGCCGTCGCGAGCCAGACCAGCGCCGAGAGCACGCCAGCGGGCGGCGCGGCATGCGCGCGCGGCACGGCGTGCTGGCTGATGCGCGGCGGCACGCGGGCGCAAAGTCGAGTCTGGCGGCGGCAGCGGCGGCGGCGCGGCGCGCGGTAGAGCATCACGCCGCCTGCGCGCGCGCGCCTGCCGCATGAGGACAGCGGCAGCTCGTCGGCGAGGCTTGCGGCCACTCCACCACTCCACCACTCCACAGCCCCTCACGCTCCGCCGCCCTCGCACCGTCGCCGCAGCGTCACACGCGCCTCTCCTCGCCTGCGCGTCTACGCTTCCAGTGCAGCAGCTCGACACTCGGCCCACGCCCCACAGCTGCGCGTGCGTCTCGCGGTGCGCCCAGCCTCGTCTCATCGCACCTCCTCCACCTGCGCGAGCAGCCGCGTCTTGTGCGAGTCGAGCCGCCCCGTCTCTTCTCCTCGAGCAGCCCAGCAGACGCCTCTCTCTCTCGCAGCACGCGCCTGTTCACAGCGCTTGCGCCTCTGTTCCATCGGCGTCTGCGCTCCCTCCTGCAGCCGCCGTCTTCTGCTCGTGCGCCACTGCTGCCGACGACACTCCCGGCGTCTTGCGCAGCCCCTCCTCTCTCTCCACACCGAGACGCGCGCGTCTGCTAGAGCGTAGAGACCATGGAGCGAGACGGCGACGCATCCGGCGGCTGGCGCTTCGCGCAGTGCTTCGGCGACAAGGGCGAGGTGGAGGACATTACGGAGGGTGAGTCTGGCTGAGCTGCGGCGTGTCGCGCTACGGCACGACGGTTTGTCGCAAAACGAGCTGCACCTGCTGCGTGTGCAGGACGAGGCTTCCTGTACCTGCGCTACAGGCTCCGCGTCCACTGCGTCTCTACGCCGCTCCGAGACTAAGGGCAGGCGCACGTCTCTCGTTGCGGCTGCGTCGCCAGCGGCGCAGCGCTCCCACTGCGCCTGTCGTGCGCAGACTGACACCGTACTCGCTTCCTCACAGCCGATATCATCTCGACGGTCGAGTTCGACCATACGGGCGACTATCTTGCCACGGGCGACAAGGGCGGTCGTGTGGTGTTGTTCGAGCGGAATGAGTCTGTGAGTTGTCGTCATCGCATGAGCGCGCATCGCAGCAGCGTAGCAGCGCAGCGCTTGCTGGCGATGGACGAGCGCGTGCGTGGGGCACTTTCGCTGAGACTTGCGTCTGCCTCTGCTTGTCTTTGCCGTGCGCAGAAGAAGGGCTGCGAGTACAAGTTCCACACCGAGTTCCAGTCGCACGAGCCCGAGTTTGACTACCTCAAGTCGCTCGAGATCGAGGAGAAGATCAACAAGATCCGCTGGTGTCGGCGACAGAATGCCGCGCATTTCCTGCTCTCCACAAATGGTGCGTCGAAAGCAGAGCGAACGCAGGCGAGAGCGATGCCAGGCACGTGCATGCGCTGACGCGAGGTGGACGCTACTCAGACAAGACGATCAAGCTGTGGAAGGTGTTTGAGAAGTCATTGAAGGTGGTGGCAGAGAACAATCTCTCGGGCGAAGCGTACCGAGGCGCGACTGCGCCGACGCAGTCGACGTCGAACCTGCATCCCTCGCTCGTGCCACCGCCAGTGCCTCTTGTCGGCTCCGGCACGTCGTTGCGCATGCCTACGCTCACGCATCACGACACCATCGTCGCGGCGGTGCCGCGCAAGATCTACGCCAACGCCCATGCGTACCACATCAACTCGATCAGCGTCAACTCGGACGGCGAGACGTACATCTCTGCCGACGACCTGCGCATCAACCTCTGGAACCTGAACATCAGCGACCAAAGTTTCAGTGCGTGTGCCCTCCGCGACGCCTCACCGCGCTGCATGGCTGACCTCGTACCCTCTCCGCAGACATCGTCGACATCAAGCCCGTCAACATGGAGGAGCTGACAGAAGTCATCACGGCTGCCGAGTTCCACCCCATCCACTGCAACCAGTTCGTCTACTCAAGCTCAAAGGGCACGATCAAGCTGGCGGACATGCGCGACTCGGCCCTGTGCGACCAGCATGCCAAACGTGAGTGCGCGCCGCGAGAGGGGAGGGCAAGAGCGAGAGGGGAGGGCAAGAGGCGCGACAGGCGGATCGGCGGCGGAGAGAGGGCCGGATGCTGCTGCTGCGAGCATGGGGGATGAGTGCACTGCTCTCTCCAGCGTGAAGACGAGCTCCCGTGGTATGCAGCAGCTGACTCTGCGCCCACAGACTTTGAGGAGGAGGAGGATCCGTCGAACAAGTCGTTCTTCAGCGAGATCATCAGCTCCATCTCGGACGTCAAGTTCAGCCGGGACGGGCGATACATTCTCTCGCGCGACTACCTGACGCTCAAGCTGTGGGACGTCAACATGGAGAACAAGCCCGTCAAGACGATTCCGATCCACGACCATCTGCGCTCCAAGCTGTGCGATCTGTACGAGAACGACTGCATCTTTGACAAGTTTGAGGCTCTCTGGGGGCCCGACGGCAACAAGGTGCTCACCGGCTCGTACAACAACTACTTCCACATCTTCGACAAGGACGACGACTCGGACGTCGTGCTGCAGGCCGACAAGAGCGCGTTCAAGGCAAAGAAGCTCGCCGGCGCAAAGAAGAAGGGCGCCAACGCCGCGGCGGGCGCCGTGGGGCAGATCAACGTGGACAACGTGGTGCGTTGACTGTCTGACGGCACTGACGAGGGACTCGGCGGGCGAGGCACATGCTGACCACCCCCTTGCCCCGCTCTTGCAGGACTTCAACAAGAAGATCCTCCACTCGAGCTTCCACCCGAGAGAAAACACAATTGCCATCGCAGCGACGAACAACGTGCGTAGCAGGCTGGCCCTTGCTCACTCTCACTCCGCGCCGGCACCGCGCTGACATCCAGGTTGCTGCATCTCCCGCAGCTCTTCATCTTCTCCGCGAACAACGCATCGACGGCGTGAAGCGTGTCCTGCTTTGTCGCGTGCGCGCAGTCCCGTCGGCCTTTCTCCTTTTTCCCCTCTCTCTCTCGCTGTAACAACCCCGCTCTTCCTCTCTCGTCCCCCCTTCACCCACGCCAGGCACTGCTGCGTCTATCCCACCCCAAGCCTTTTTCCCTCCTCCCTCGGCCTCCGACTACTCGGACGAGCTTACGACCTCTTTTCACATCGCTCCCTCCTCGGTGCCGTCGTCTCTCGGTTCCCCCCTTTTGCGGTCCCTTCCTCACACGCGCGCCCTTTCTCCCTCTCTTTACTCCTTCATTTCTCCACCACCCGCGCACGGCTCTGCGGGCCTTTCGAAGCCGAGCGGTGCGTAGACGGATGCGGTGCGGGAGCGGGCCACGAAGCAAGAGCAGCAGAGAAAGGGAAGGGGAGGGAGAGAGACACAACTACTAAGAAGCCTAGACCTTACAATGAGCAGCCTCCACGTACTTTGCCGCCACGGAGCGTGAGCCAACAGCAAGGGGGTGGGAGTCGTCACTGGGTGCGCCGTCACATGTGCGCGAAGGCCTGCGAGAAGAGCTCGGCCGTGCTGCGCTTGATGCCCCAGGCAGGCACGGCGAGCGGCGGCGGACCGGCGTAGCGCACCTCTGCTGTGCCTGAGCCGCCAAGCTTCGCCAGAGTGGAGCGGATGCGAGGCTGCGAGACAGGAAGGGATGGGGATCAGCCACTGCCGGGGGGGGGGGGGGCGAGAATGGCGATCATATGCGTCGTGCACTCACCTCGACAAACGAGTAAGCTCCCTGGTTCTGCGGCTCCTCCTGCGCCCAGACAAAGGACGTCTGCGGCGACACGAGCGGCGAGAGGGCGCGCTGCAACGCCTGGAAGGGAAAGGGACTGAGTTCCTCGAGGCGCACCAGCGCCACGCGGGCGGCCAGCTCGCGCTTCTGGCGCTCGTCGCGCAGCGCATAGTAGTGCTTGCCGGCGCAGAGAATGATACGCTCGACTGGACTGGCTGAGGAGGAGGCATCGACGAGCACGGAGCGGAAAGAGGTGCCCGGCGCCATCTCCTCGAGCGCTGATGCGGCGTACTGCGTCCCGCGCGTCAGCACACGGCTCAAGAGCATAGCGGAGCCCGGACTTACGGGAGCGCGAAGCAGGCCCTTGGGAGCGGCCACGACCAGAGGCTTGCGGTAGTTGCGCAGCATCTGCCGGCGCAGGAGGTGAAAGTACTGCGCTGGCGTGCTGTGCGAGTCTCTCCGGGGTGAGCCGTCGTCAATCCCTGCCGCCGGGACCGCACTCACGTCGGGTATACGACGGGCATGCTCGAGGAGACGAAGCTGGGGGCGGCGTCAAAGGGATCGTCCGACAGCTGCAGTGAACGCGGTGAGTCAACGAGGGTCTAGGGCGCGCGACCCACTCGACTGACCTGGAGGAAGCGCTCGATGCGTGCGCTCGAGTGCTGGACGCGGAAGTTTCAGCGGCTGGCCTTGCCCTGCGGCGCCTCGCAGCACCCACCTCTGGCCCGGCGCCGTCCATGCCGTGAGGCAGGAGCATCACCAGCGCAGATTGACGGCCCCACTTGGCCTCTGCCGAGGAGACGAGCTGCGCGGCACACGAGTAAGAGGACGTGTGCTTCCAGGTTGAAGGCGCATCGGACACACTCACCGTGTCGATGGTCACTTGCGCGCCCTGCGCAGAAGAGCGTCAGCGCTGAGCGTCATCGCTGCTCCCCATCGAGACCGAGACGCACGTTGAAGAAATCGCCGAACTACGTGCGCAGAAACGTCAGTGATGCGACACCTGAACGCATTCGCAAAGAGCACCCACCTGAGCCTCCCACAGCGACAGCAGCCTCGGCCTAGCCCAGCTCTGTCCCGCCTCGAATGCCAGCACCGAGAGCTCCGAGAGCGGCGAGTTTGCCAGCTCCAGTGTGCCTTGCAGGGGCGGCTCGTTGAGGGGGACCGTGGTCGCCTCGGTCTGCTGATCCACGAGCATTGCGTGCCTGCGTGCAGATGTGAATGCTGTGGCGCACTAGAGGGAGAGACCGAGGAGGACGTACCGCTGAGAGAAGGTGCCTCGTCCGACGTCCTGCCCGCTGATACGCACGTCGTAGCCTTCGGCCAGCAAGCTAGCCCATGCAAGGGCCTGTGGCACGACTCGATTAGCGGTCGTATTCACGGATGCCACAGGCGTCAAGCATCTCACCTCGGCGGTGGCCCAATTGACACCCTCGCCACTCTGCAGCGACGTCCTGCGCTGTTTTACGTGACGCTCCAGTGTGGAATGCAGAGCCTGTCCTCGCGCAAGTCAGCAAAAACCAGTGTTCGCAAGCTGGCGCATGCACGAGCCACCCACGAAGCCATCCGGCAGCTTGACGCTTCTCTCGCCCAGTTCTCTCAGCTTCTCGAGCGCCACTCCCGTCTCTGGATCATGCACTGCAGCCGGACTATGAGGCCATACGATCGTCTCTTTCTTCCACGCCGAGCTCTCCCACGGCTGTGGCGTCTGCTCTCGCGTTGGTGGAGGGTCGGCTTGCATCGCTTCCAGCGCAGTCGAGAGGGCAGAACGATGTGCCTGGCGCACCGAGAGCGCCTCTCCTGCGCCGAGAACACCCTTGCGCTATACAGAGAAGATCAGTCGCTGCCTAGACCATGGAAATGCTGCACAGCTCACCTCCAATGCCGCCTCGTACGCCTCCGGCACAGAGCGACGCTTGCGGATGTCTCGGTACATCTTCGGCTGCGTGAATGCCGGCTCATCAAGCTCGCTGGAGGAGCTGTATTCAGCTGCTTGCTCCCGAGCCGCCACGCTGGAGGGACTCACTTGTGTCCCCACCGCCGATACACGATCAGATCCACGACGACGTCTCTGCGCCAGCGTGCACGATACTCAAACGCAGCGCGTGCGGCGCGCGCACATGCGTCGGGTGCGTCGCCGTTGACGTGGATGATGGGTGCGCCGATCATCTTGGCGATGTCGGCTGTGCATGACTCGCGCATCAGCAGAAGCAGCCGAGAGAAGGAACTCGGAGGGAAGACGTACAGGCGTAGAGAGACGAGCGGCCGGCTGAAGAGGCGGTGGTGTAGCCGATGTTGCTGGGCCGCCCATGGCGTAAGCCATCAAGGCGGGATCAACAGGCAGCACACCGAGCGGGCACTCACTTGTTGACAATCAGGTGAATCGTACCGCCGTTGGCGTAGTCTGGCAGCTCAGACTAGCAGAGGCATCGTCAGCTGTCCGGCTTACATGCACGAGAAGCCAGGGCATCGCGCTCACCAAGCCGAACGTCTCGCTGACAACGCCTTGACCGGCGAATGCGGCGTCTGCAAGGGGGGCGAAAGCAAGCGCCCGTCAGCTCCCAGCTTGCACACGACGCGGCGCACATCTCACCGCCGTGCAGAGCAATGTTCAGTGCTTCTGCTCCTTGTGCCCTGGCATATCCGGCCGCAAGCGGAGCAATGGCCTCCAAGTGGCTCGGATTCGGGAGCATTTCAATGCTAGTCGCTCCGTGCCGCGTCACCTGTGCGAGGTGCGAAAGCACGTCAAACGTCATGCCCTCTTCGCCTGCGGGAGCTTGCCCTGCCATGGCGCGGAAGAGCTCGCTGTGAGGAAAGCCGAAGATGGGAGACGCGAGGAGGGAGAGTCGTCCTCGATGCGGCGAGGAGAGGATGATGGAGGGGATCGAAGAGGCCAGTGAAGAGCGCAACATTTGGTCGACAATCACCAGCATGGACTCGGCTCCTTCAGCGCCGTAGCGCTTGGTGCGGGCACGCTCAGCGTTGCCACGGGGGCGCCTTGCATCTTCGCTGAGCGACTCACCTTGACGCTAGGGAACTTCTTTGCCAGGAAGCGATCCAGTTCCTCTGAGCCCGTGACGAGGGCATGCGAGCGTCTCGACTCCTCCTTCGACGCCTCCTTCACTCCTTCACGTTCGAGGTAGTCGCACCACCAATTACGCTGCGCCTTGCTGTGCTGGTGGAAGAACTCCCAGCCAATGTCGCCGATGTACACGCGGCGCAGATGCTCGACGATGTCCGCCATGCTTGAGCCTGCCTCGCGCCCGTCGGGAAAGGAGAGAATGCCGCGCACATCGTATGTGCTGGTGGGATGGAGGCCGTAGCGCAAGGGATCGAGCGCCGCGACGGCGTCCTCTCGCTGCATCAGGCCCCTGGGAGGAAGGCAGAAGGCATGAGCGTGTCGGCGTGCCGTGCGCCAATCGCGCGCCTGCCTCACAAAGGATCGATGTTCGCCGCCCGATGTCTGGCGTCGAGAGAGAGAGGCAGGGCATCAGTCTGGCGTCGCACTACTGGCCCTTGCGCGCTGCAGCGCCAGGCCGGCACCTGGAACACACCCGTGGCGCCGCACGTTGTCGCAGTAGCGCAGCAGCGGGGCGGAGGCGTTGCGGTTGCGCAGGTGCGCCGCGGGGTAGTCGCTGATCTGCACCGGCGGCGGGCGAGCTGCGAAGCGAGCAGAGGCGGCGCTCGAGGCTGAGGCGGCAGAGAAGCAGGCACACGCAGAGCTCGAGACGCGGCGCGGGGCAGACAGGGCCAGGGCAGAGGCGCGCAGGCCGGCGCCCTGGACGCGCGCGAGGCGGGCGAGACGCATGCTTGCAATGCTCTGGCAGGTGGTGGTGGTGGTGACGAGGCAAGCGTGCTGCCCCGCGCTGCCACTGCACCTGATGCAAATGGACGCCCAAGCTGCGGCCAGATAGCGAGAGCACAGCGCGCCCCTGGTGCCGGTGGGTCCGCAACGCGTACCGCAAGATGCAGCCTCGGCGCCCCGTGCGCCGTGCGCGTCGGGCGGCTGCCGCGGCTTCCGGCCCGCCGGCTGCCCCTGCACCCCGCACTCGCCTCGCGAGCTCCTATCGCTGCCTCGGCCGGAGCACCCTTCCCCGCACGCCCACCGCAGCGCAGCCACAGCCACAGCACAGGCAGGGCGAAGACCTCGCCAACTTCTGCAGCTGCTCACACCTCGCACGCTCCGCTGCAGCTCAGCTTGGCCGCCCTGCCTCGCCGCGCCGCGCTGCGAGGCGAAGCATCTGCCCTTGCCGCCCCTGACGAGCAGCATCCATGCAGAGGAGAGAGCAGGTGGCATTGCATCGCGTACTGCCAGCTGCAATGCCTCACACCTCGCCTTCCTCCTTCTCGCTGTCCTCTTCCTCGTGGCGCGCTCTCTGCGGGGGTCGGGACGGAGGGGGAGGGGAAGTATTCAGCGTCAGCGCCATGCGCGCACATGCCGTCTCGCAGACGCAACAGTCCTGCCTCGACTCACCTTGCGCGCACTCTCCTCTCCCTCCGTAGGTCTCTCTCTCCTTCTCTCCTCCTCCTCACGGCGTCCCGAGGCCGGCCGCGCGTCACGCGCGTCGCGGCTCGAGCGCGCATGCTTGCTGCTGCGATGGCGAGACTTGTCTTCCTCTTCGTCGGCCGCCGCATCTCTGCGCTTGCGAGATGAGGAGGAGAGGTGGGGACTGCCTTCTTTGGCTCTGCGCTCCTCATTCTTCTCCTACGAGGCAGAGATGGCAGGTGATGAGCGGCGGCGCACGGAGAGCAAAGGTAGCGTTTGAGACACTCACCTTCTGACGTCTGACGAAGCGCTCCCACGCGCTCTTTCTCGACTCGTCAACCTTGTCCTCCTCAATGTCCAGTCTCTGCATCTCGCTCCACTCCTTGAGCTCCAGCGCCGCCAGCTTGGGCCGCCACTCCTCCCACGGGCGCTCGAGGGCCGCATCGTCCTCGACCGGCAGCGCCGAGACTTTGCGCAGCGCATAGCGCAGATCCTCGGTCAGGTGGCGCAGGCGACGCTCCGCACGCCGGCGCTGTTCGGCCTGGGCACGCACGGCGCGCTCGACGAGCTGGGCAAGCGAGGCGCGTGCGTGCTGTCAGTGCACTGCCGGGCCCGCGGAGAAAGAAGAGGAGGGCCGCTCAACAGCCGGCACTCACCTCGTCAAACACGAGCCGCAGCTCCTTCTCGTCTTTGAGCACCTCTGCGCCTTCGCCGTCCTGCTCGCTTGCCTTCTTCAGGCGCAGCTTGAAGTCCTCAAACTCCGTCTTCTCGTCGATGTGTGCCGCCTCAGTCCCCGCGCTCTCGAGCAGGCGCTCGACGTGCTTCGTGCGCGCATGCAGCCTGCTCTCGAGCTCATCCACGACATCGAAATACAGATCGAGCGGCGAGCTGCCCGGCTGAGCTGCGAGCTCGGCAAAGTCGGCGTCGTGCTTGACGAGCTTGTAGATTGTCGGCCAGGGCGTGCGCGCCGTCAAGGTGCCATCTGCGACGAGCTCTTGCAGGCGCTGCTTGTACTGCTCCCTCCTGCGTCTCTCATCGCGTCTGCGCTTCTTGAGTGCCGCAGCCGCCTCGGTCTCCTTCTCCTTCTCCAGCGCCCGCATGTGCTCGTCAAACACAATGATCATGTCCGCCGCGTCCATCGTCGACAGATGGGCATCGGTGGCCCACTCGTCGGACTCGAGCACGGTGCGCTGGGCGTCTTTCCAGCGCGTAAAGACGTCGGCTTCGAAAGTGAGGAGCAGAGACATGAGCATGTCCATGTTGCGATGACGAAGCTCGCGTTGAGCCGCCTGGGAATCATGAGCCGTCATCAATGCCTGCCGCACTGTGACGTTTGCTGGGGCGCGCATCCACTCACAGTCTCCTTCTCCTTCCACTCCTTCTTGACCGTCTCCCACAGCTCGCGCGCCTTTTCCTCTCCCACCTCTCTGAGCTGCTTCCACTTTGGCTCGTTTGCGAGGATCTGGTTCGTCGCCTCGATGGAGAAGAAGGGCTTGAGCTGCTTCATGTTCTCCAGCAGCTCGCGCACTCCCGGCTCGAGCTCCTTGACCTGCGCCTCTCTGCGCTCATTCTCCTCGCGCTGCAGTTCGGCGACGTACTTTGCAAAGGCCGCCTTGCGCTCGCTCATGCTCTTGAGTGCCTTGTACAGCGGCTCGGTGATGATCTCTCGCATGGCGCTCTCCCACGTCCACGATGCATCGATGCCCTTGCCCTTGAGCAGCGACACAAATGCCGCCTCGCCGCCTCCCGGCCCGCCGAATGCGCCGGGCGCAAACGGCGCGCTGGAGGCGGGGCCGACGGGAACGACGCGTTGGGGAAGCGAGGCTGGCAGCGGTGCAGAGGGCACGGGCGCAGCTGCGTCGACGGCGGGACGAGCAGGCAGGCTGGCAGAAGCAGGCGAGCCGGCCAGCCCGCCGTTGGGCGAGCCTGCGGCGGGAGCGGCGAAGCCGGGAGGCGGGCCGGAGTAGACGGGCCGAGCGGCGCCGCCGGGACTGCTGTGCCCAGCAGCGACTTGCGCCGGAGAGGCGGCCGCGGCTGTTGCGGGAGTGACGCCGCCGGAGAGCGGAGTGCCCGCGGCGGGCGATGCGGCAGCAGCAGCAGCAGCAGCGGCAGGCGTGGCAGCCGCCGCTGCTGCCGGCTCATCGGGCATCGTGTCGAAGATGTCTGCGGTGCCCTCGCGCCATCAGCATCGCGGCAGCAGGCCGTCGGGCAAGCATGCAGCCGTGCCACCACTCACCCTGCAGCTCCTTGGGCACCTTCCACGTCGTCTCCTTGGTCTCGGCATGCACGTAGTAGCGGCGCTCGCCCGCCGCATACTCCTTCCACGGCGTCGCGGCCATGGCGCGCTCGCGCGGCGTGCGCAGCTCGTCGGGCTTGTCCCACACGCTGCGCTTCTCCTGCGTGTGGTACCAGTACTTGCGCCCGGCGGCGTTGGTGTGCTCTGTCCACACGGCCATGGCGGATGAGGGTGGGGGGGGGGGGATGTGGAGAGGAGCGAGGGGCGAGTCGACGAGGCCGAGGTCAGGTGAGGCATCGCCGCATGCTCGATGCTTCGCGCCGATTACGTCAGCCACTTTTGGCGGTGGGCCGAGCGAGTCCGCGCTTTCTGTCGTGCCTTCGCAGCCGCGCGATGCCTGTCTTCGTGTCCACCACATCCCACGGTGCCCGTCCTCACCTCATCATGGGCAAGCGTTCCTCGCTGCCCTCTTCGTCCGCCGCGCCTCCTGCTGCAGCTGAGGCGTCGCCCGCGCTCGACGACGCAGCGGCAGCGCAGAAGAAGGCCGACAAGGCCGCGCGCAAGGCCGCAAAGGCCGCGGCCTCTGCCTCGGCCACTGCGGCACCTGCTGCGCCTGCCGCAGCGCGCCCGCCCACCTTCGATGCTGCTCTCGATGCCATCTTCAGCAGTGCCGGCGCCGCGCCCGCGGCGCTCAGCCTGCCTTCTCTCGCCGCACCGCGCGCAGAGACGGCGGCCGAGAAGCCAAAGAAGAGCAGCAAGCGCAAGCTCGAGGCGGCGCCCGTCGCTGCTGCCGCCGCTGCCGTCGCCGATAGCGAGGCGACAACTTCGACGCCGCAGCAGCAGCAAAGTGGCAGCGCAAGCAAGCGCGCCAAGCGTGGCAAGGGCGCCGTCGCCGAGCGGGCCGGCGCCTCTTCCAGCACTGCTTCCACGCCCGATGCGCCTGCGCCGGCTGCTGAAGGCGAAGCGCCCGTTTTCAGCGACTCGGAAGACGACGACGATGCCGCGCCGCCAGTGCACGAGACAGTGCTCGCAGCACGAGCATCTGCCGCTCGGCACGCACCCGCGCAAGATGGAGGCCCTTCGCAGGCCGATGCCGCACGCGCAGAACGCGACGGCCGCAGCATCTTCCTCGGCAACGTGCCCATCTCTGTGCTCTCCTCCAAGTCTCAGCGCCGCGCCTTGGTTCGCCACGTCTTGCTCCACTCTCCCTGGCCCTCTCTCACGAAGCTTTCCGCGCTGCGCTTCCGCTCCGTGCCGTTCTCGGTGCCCACGGGCGACTACGCCGCAGCGACGGCGGCAGAGGCAGCAGCGTCGGAGAAGCGTCGCAATCGCACGCGGGACTGGAAGGCCAAGCAGGCGGGAGAGGAGGGCAAGAGCTGGCTGACGCCGGCGCAGAAACGCAAGGTGGCCTTCATCAATGCCAACATCAACGAGCAGGCGCATTCCCTCAACGCCTACGTCTCGGTCCACGCGCCCACGGTCGCCATGCAGCAGACATTCGCTCAGCAACACGGCGCCAGCGAGCAGAGCACCGCGTTGCTCCAGGCTCCGGTGCTCGCTGCGTTCATCGCGAGCAACGTCGATGGCTCGGCCTTCCGCGGCCGCCATCTGCGCGCCGATGTCTGTGCCGCCTTGTCCGCCTCCCTTCGTGCATCGGCCGGTCTGAACGCGTCGCTCCCGTCGGGCCAACTACTCGGTGCTCCGCGTTCCGACGACATCGACGCGCCCAACTCCGTCTTCGTGGGCAACCTCGACTTTGCGGCCGACGAGGAGAAGCTGTGGGACTGGTGCGAGCGTACGCTGCAGAAGGAACAGGGTGTGCCGCCGGAGTGGGAGGAGGTGGAGGTGGGCAAGTACGGCAAGCTGCCGGCGGCGGAGAAGCGAGGGGAGAGTGAGAAGCAGGCCGCGACGAGGGAGGAGATGGACGAGCTGGACAGGGACGAGATTGATGATGACGAAGAAGAGGCGCAAGAGTCCGATGCCGAAGCCGACGATGCCGCCCTCGCCGACGCCAAGGAGGGCCAAGCCGCTGCGCGCCCGGCGCGTCTCTTTCCCGCCCCAGCACCGCGCGAAGCCTCCTTCCTGCGTGCCATCCGCTTCGTGCGCGACCCCGCGACGCAGATGGGCAAGGGCTTCGGCTACATGCGCTTCGCCACGCCCGCGAGCGTGGATGAGATGCTGGCGCTGGCCGCGTCCGACGAGGCGGTGCTTGCGGCGCGCAAGAAGGGCGGCGCGGCGGCAAAGAATGCCGCGGCAAGCCAGGCGGCTGCGACGGGCGAGACGCAGTTCCGGCGCAAGATGAAGTTTGACGGCCGACCGCTGAGGGTGAGCCGATGCAAGAAGCAGCGCCCCAAGCCTGCCTCGTCGTCGGCACACGGCGCACGCGGCGACAAGATCAAGTCGACGGCGCCTCCTGCGGCGCTCTCGACGCCGAACAAGCGCGCCCGCAGCTCGGGTGCGCCTTCGCCGGGCGGCTCGTCGCCGAGCACGAGGCGCGAGGCGCGCTCGCAGGCCGGCCGGAACGGCGCCTTTGCGCGTGGCGGCGCGGCTCGCTCGACGGGTGCTGCTGCCGCTGCTGCTGCTGGGCCGCCCGTCATCAAGGCCACTGCGACCAAGGCAAGCGCGGCGAGCTCGACGGCACAAGCAGCGGCCAAGACGCCCAACCCACCGCCGCAGGCTCCGCGCGATGCGGCCAAGGAGGCGCGCCTGGCGGCCAAGCGAGCGGACCCCGAGCGCGCGGCCAAGCGCGCCTCGAAGAAGGCACGCAAGGTCGTCGAGGCGCGTGCGGTGCGCAAGATGGGCGGCAAGGAGGCGCTGCTGGGCAAGGTGCGCCTGGAGCAGAAGAAGAAGAGCAGGCCGGGCGAGGCCAAGAAGGGCGGCGCGCCCAAGGGCAAGGCCAAGGTGATGGGCGGCAAGCGGCCGTAGAGCCGTGGCAATGAGATCTGATCGGATGAGCCGCGGCAACGCGCGCGCGCGCCTTGCTACACCTGCCCCGTCTGTGCGCGCGTGCTTCCCACCACCACGCACCTCTGCACCATGCCCCACGCCTCCTCCTCCCGCCTCACCCCTGGCGCATCCTCGCGCCATCAGCACCTCACGCTGCTGCTTCTCGCCCTCGTCTCGCTCGCATGCGCCAACACCCAGATGGCCGGCTTCGCCCCGCTGCGCTGTCGTGCCGATGCCGCGGGCCACTTCCTCGCACATGCCGCTGATCGTGTCGCCTTCTCCTGGTGTGTGTCTCTCTCCTCTGTGCTCTCAGCTTCAGCTTGACATGGGGGTCGCTCATGCAACTGCGGTGGCAAAATCCAGGCCAGTGCTGCAGCCCTCGCGCGAGGCGCGACGCTTCACGCTGCAGCCTGCGCACCTCGCGGCCGCGGCGGCGCACCAGGAGGGCGCCTGGCTCGTGCTCGACTTTTCCGCGGGCCGGCATCCGCCCGCCGCAGTGCAGGCATTCCTGGCTGCCGACATGCAGGAGGGCGTGGCATTGAAAGCGGAAGAGCTGGCCAGCGAGGCATTTGCGCTGCTCTCCGCCGAGGCGCAGGGCCAGCTGGCGCCGCGCGATCGACACTTGAAGAGGATGAAGGCGTGGATTGGGGGGAGGATGAAGGGATGGACTGTTAGGGCTTCGTGGTCGGCAAATGTGAGTGACTCTCTGCCATCCCCTCCCCTTCTCCTGCTCTATGCGGATGGCGGGGGCAGCGCAAGAGAGCTGATGCACAAGCACACAACGCGCGGGCAGTTCCCGATCGACTTGCAACTGCAGCTGCATACGCCTCAAAGCATGCTGGCAGCAGGCGGCACATCCTGGCAGGCCGAGTCTGCCGCCTCTGCCCACGACGCCGCCGTCGCTGGCAGCTCGTCGTTGGTCTCTTCCAGCAGCAGCCGCAGCAGCAGCAGCAGCAGCAGCAGCAGCAGCAGCAGCAGCAGCAGCAGCAGCAGCAGCAGCAGCGCGGCGCCAAAGACGAGACGACTCAGCGACGCAGATGCACTGGCTGCAGCCGAGGATCTGCTCCTTCCTTGCCCCCGGGTGTACCTGCATCTGCGCGCGACACACACTGGCGTGCCTCTCTCTGCGCCGCGCACTTGGCCGTCGGTGCGCCTCGAGACGCTGGCCGAGCGTCTCTTTGCGCCGCTGGCGCCCGGCGCCCCTGCCGCCGGCGCCGCACAAGGCACAACCGCCGCAGCGCCACGGCCGCCGCCGGCGGTGCCGCTGCTGCTGCTGCTGGAGCGTGCGTGGCTGGGCGGCGTGCTGCCCGGCACGGCGTGCGATGCGCTGCTGCTGCTCGGCGGCGTGCTGGCGCTGCTTGCGTATGCAGTGCTGCCGCACGTCAGGCGATGCGTGGGGCACGAGGTGCGGGCGGTGAGGGCGCAATTGGCGGACAAGGAGGAATGAATGGGCCCATGCCCCGTTTGCGTCTCTGGCCGCACGGCTTTGCCCCTCGAGACTGTGCTCGTGGCAGCAAGACGGCGCGGAGAGGCAACGCTGTGCCCTTGGGGCATGGGCAGATGACTGCACCACGCCCCACGCTGTTCACCCCCCCAATGACGGCGTGTGCCGCACTGAGAAGGTCGCCCGTCAGGCTGGGCGCGCGCGAGCGAGACGATGAGCTGTCATGCGGCGCGAGGGTGGATGTTCCCACGCGCGTCTCGCGCGCACCGTGCCGCCGGCCGCGCGCGCCGCCGTGTGAGTGCGGTGCAGCACGTGGATGGATGCGCCTTCGAGCTGCGACGGCTTCCTTTAGCTCCACCACCACCACCACCACCTCCTTCCCCCTCCTTCTCCTTCCTCCTTCCTCCTTTCTCCTTCTCGCCGTTCCTCTCTCTCTCTCTCTCCTCACACGCGCGCTGCGCTTGTCGCCAGCAGCAGCGCTTGACACTCCGGCCCGCCGCTGCCATTGCGCGCGCGCGCGGCCGCGTGCGCTCGCGTCGCGTAGAGTGGGGCCAACGCTCGAGCCCAGCAGCCAGCCTCAAGTTGGCGCCGCGCCGCGTTGGCCTAGTAACTGCTGGCAGCCATGCAGTCCCACGCCGGCGCCGCAACGTCGCGCGCGCCGCCGCCGGCCCTGGCGCACAGCAGTTCCTTCTCGAGCCAGCAGAGCGCGCAGAGCAGCGCCGCCAGCTCCACGCTCAGCAGTCTGTCGGGCGGCAGTGCAGGCGACAGTGCGGGCGGCAGTGAGACGCACCGCACGTCCTACTCGCACTACGGCCATCCTCCCGATGCGTCAGGGGCGCCGCGCCTGGCCGTCTCGTCCGCGCTGGGCGACTGGCGCGGCGTAGCGCCGGGAGAGCAAGGGGCGGGGGAGCTGCAGCACTCAGAGTCGCACGGCTCCTTCTACGAGCACACCGACACATCGCACACATCGCTCCTCACGCTCTCCGCTCGCCTTCCTCCGCCGCCTCCACGGCCGCCATCCGAGTCGTCAGGCAGCACGTCGCGGCGCTCTAGTCGCGCCTCACTAGGTGCTCTGCCGCGCGTAGGCACACCAGGCGCCGACGAAGAGCCCACACCGCCTCTTCCCGAGCCACCCCTTTCGCTCGCCGCCGAGCTGGCGCGCACCGCCGTTGGCAGCAGCTCTCGTTCGCCCTCCCTCCAGCACGACGGCGCCGCCTTTGGCGCTCCGCCCGAGTCTCCGTCGCTCGCTTCCTCTGCACGCCCTGCCGCACGGCGTCGCACATCTGCACAGAGCGGCAAGCGCAAGAGCGTGCGCAACTCCACGAGCGATGGACCGAGCATCATGATCCGTGCCCGCTCGCCTGCTGCGGACCTGCGGAGCGCATCGGACGCAGCAGCGACACCGATGGCTCCCCTGCCCCGAGCAGTGGCGCAGGCGATGCGCGCGAGCCACAGCAGCAGCTCGCTTGGAAGCGCCAGTGGCTTGCGCCGCGCCTCCAATGCCGCGGCACACCAGCCAGGCATCGAGAATTCGTCGCTCGTTCTCATGCGCGACGGAAGCGTGATGGGAGCGTCGGCGTGGCATCAGTTTATGGACGACGCAGCGGAGACGCTGTATCTGATCCCAGTGCTGCGTGTGGCGAGAGAAACGGCGGCTACGTTGAAGGCGCTTTCGAGAGAGGTGTATGTGCCAATGGCTGTTGCCGGTCTGGTGAGTCTGCCTTGGCATCGCCTGATGCGCGCCACTTGTGCTGAGACGGCGTGAAAGGACATGCTGGCGCCACTGTGGCCGAGGTCCGGCAGCTCAACAGCAGCGAGATCAAGCACGGAGGCGGCGCCAGTCGATCCAGCTGTTCAGGGACAGCTGCGTGCCGAACACTGGAAGCACACGCTTGCCACCTCCTCGCTTCTCTCGCCTACACTCTCCATCTCGTCATACGCAGCCACGAGCGCTTTAACAGGCCAGCGCCGCGCGACTGCGCCGCGCACGGTTCGGCTGCAGCGAGCTCAACGAGTCCCGCCTCGCACCAGCGCGCTGCCACAGCTCTCTGCGCGCGGCGTGATGCTGCGCAATGCAGCGCTGCTTGCTGTTCTCGTCCTCCTGCCGCTGCTGCGTTCCCTCAAGCTCTGGGCGCGCATCTCACTGGCCATCGCATGCGCCACATGGGCCTCCATTCTCTTCTTTGGCAGCGAAGAGGACGCGCGCGTCGTGTATGACGTCGTCTTTCGCGCTACGCAAGAGAGTATCGCGGCGCGCAGAGCTGCAGCGGAACAAGAAGAGGAGGAGAAGGATCAGGTGATGGAACTCGTCGGCAGGGCTCAATCGCTTGATCGACAAGTCAATGCGGCCATCAGCGCGGTGCAGGAGGTGGAGCTGGTGGCGCGCGGATACAAGCTGTGAGTCAAGTTGGCGCGTGCTTCGCTGCCGCGCGGATGCGGCTGACCACGTCTGCACAGCTCGCATCCTCTGCCGCCCATCTCTCGCATCGAGGCACGCGACTCTGCGGCAGCGCGCGGTGCGCGAGGCACCGCTGCCTGGGGCAGTCCGTCCGGTGCCCTTAGCTCTGGCCACAGTGCGGCAAACGGCCGACTGTCGCGCTCCTCTTCCGGCGGTGCAGCCTGGCGAGCTCGTGCCACGTCGCTCAACGGCACGTGGACTGCAGGCTCGGCAAGCGCTGCGCCGGAGGAGCCCAGACGATTGGCCGAAATGCGCCGCATCGTGGCCAGTGCGCTAGAAGAGGCGAAGCGTGATTGTGCTCGAGCCACGGACGCACTGGCGCCGCTGGTAGAAAAGCAGGAGCTGGCGCTGCTGCGGCAGATGTATGCGCTGGAAGGGAACGGGCCGCCAGCAGAGGTAGGGGGAGTGCAGGAGCTCATCTTGTCGCACGACATGGAGACGAGCGATGTACGCTCTGCGCCGCCGTTCACTACGAGCAGTGCCTCGAGGCCCCCCAGCTGGTCGCTCGTCTCTCCAAGCCGCACATCCAAACGCACATCCGTGCTCGACGCCTCGCTCTTCTCCGGCCCGCTCTCTGCGCCGCTTGCAGCGCTGCAGCAGGATGAAGCGAGTGGCAATACGAGCACGAGCAGTACGGGCCATCGCCGACTCTCACTGCTCTCCGACGCCGGCAGTGGTGCTCTCGCTGGCACCACCTCGACGCTGGCACGGCGAACCTCGCTGAAATCGCGCGGCGACGTCAGTGGCTCTGATTCGCCCCTTGCGCCGCGCCCTTCGTCGCGGCTGCAATACGTCAGCGAGAAGGCTGCAGCCACCGCAGCGACGCCCACGCCCAACGACAGTGCGGCGCTCAAGCGCTTGAGCTATCAGTCCGTCGCCTCGTCGGCGCACTCCACATGGACGCCGGGAAGCCGACCAAGCAGTGTCAGCTGGACCGCAGAGAGCCCGCTCAGCAGTCAAGGCCCCGCCACGACCCACTCGACGCTCACGTCGCCCCACGTCGGCTTCTCGCATGCCGGGCGCCGCACGAGCGGCACGTGGTCGCGGCCGGCGCCGCTCGAGCTGGCGCAGCAACACTTGCAGACGCAGCAGTCTGGCGCGCCGCCGAGCGCATCGACGATGCGAGACTCGAACGGCACGTCGGCAATGAGTCTGATGGGTCTCAAGAGTGCATTCGAAGAGATGCACACTGGACGCCGACACGCCCTCGTGCACCTGCTCGCCTACGACTACGTAGCGCCCGCCTCTCGCGAGCACTGGCCAACAGTCTTGGCCATCGCCGAAGATCTCAGCGTGCGCTTTGCCTCGCTGGCCGCGCGCCTTGAAAGGGCAGTGGCGCGCGAGATGGGCACGTCCAAGGAGGAGGGGCGCAGCGCCTCGAATGCGCTCGAGAGGCATCTCGGAGTCGAGGACCGCACGAGCGCGATGGGCCAGCTGCTGCGCTCTGTGCAGGCCAAGCTGCGCGCCACGACGGCTGAGCTGCAGCTGAACGCACCCGCGCCCTTGCATGGACATGCCCACACTGCCTCGCTCGACATCACCACCACCACCAACAACAACAACACGACGCCGCGCACCGAGGCGCTCGATGCGCGCTCCGAGCGTGCCGAGAGGGTGTTTGAGAGCATTCGCGAGGACTTGCTATCGCTCTCGGCTGAGTGGGAGGTGACGCTCAAAATCATGCGCTCGGAGCGGGAGCGCAGGGATGCCGTCAGTCCTCTGCCTTCTTCCTCGAGCGATGCCGCGCGTCTGCGCTCGCCGCAAGAGGCGGATGAAGATGCGGCGCTGCATCCGTGGACGCGGCAAGAGCTGCACCCAGCATGCACGCCCGAGGAGGAGAGCGAGGCGCTGGCGTTTGAAGAGGCGGCCAAGGCGGCGCGCCAGCTGAGACACACGACGAGCTATCGTGTCGAGCAGGAGGTGCAGGAGGAAGAGGTGGCGCGCATGCTGTTCGACGAACGCATCGAGGATCTCCCTCGGCCCGGCAAGGCCGACGTGTACGAGTTTGACGCCGACGTCGACGATGCGCAGGCGCTGCTGCTCGGGGGCGCGGGCGCAGACAAGACGGATCGTGCGCAGCGCATCCAGCTGCAGCGTGCGCGCCGCGCGGCCGAACAGGAGCGCCAACGCGCCTCGGCCGCCTCGGCGGCGGCGTCGGAGGCGCTGAGCGTCGAGTATCTGCCCGAACTCAAGGCCACGCTGGCGACGCGCGAGGAGAGCCTCGCGGGCCGCCAGCCGCCGGCGCTGCTGGGCGCGCCGCTCGAGATTGCCACGGCGCGCAGCGACGTGCGTGCGAGTGCGCCGCCTCGCGCATCGGCGCATCTAGACAGTGCTGCAGGCGCGGCCGGGCGCGCAGCTCGGCCTGGCCTCTCTTCGTCGTCGTCGTCGTCGTCGTCGGAAGAAGAAGCACGCGCGCCTCTGCCTGTTGTGCGCCCACATGCGCCTCGCCGCACAAGCTCGGCGGCGCCGCCGCAGGACGCCTCGGCAGCGCTGCAAGAGCGCATGCAGCTCGCGCGCAAGGCGGCCGAGGCGGCGGCGGCGGCGCTGACGCTGCGAGGCCGCCCGGCGCACGCCGACGAGGGAGGATTCGCGTATTGACGGGCGCGCGCCGCTCCCCCCCCCTTTCCCCTCCGGCTGCTGGCGGCGGACCCCTTCCCCCCCTGCCAAGAAGCCTTGTTCCCCATTTCCCGCTTCTCTCTCTCCCCTTCCGCTCCTCCACGACAAACGCACGCCTCGTCGAGGCGGCGGACTGCATTCCGAGGGGCCCACGCGCACGCGTGCGCGCTGCGGCCCCGCGAGCTGGCCGCCGCCACTCTTCTCCGATCTCCTCTGGCGTCCTCGCGCGGCGGCCGCCCATGTGCCTCTCTCATGCTGCTCGCACTCCTGCCTTCTTGCTCTCCCTCCCACTCTGTAGCTCTACCTTGCCTCTCTAATGGACGCGCCTCTCGCTCCTTCCAGCTGGCGAGAGATGGCAGCGTTGCCTGTTTGTATTGGGGGCCCATCCTCGACACTTCACACGCCCATCGCCGGCGCCTCGGCATGCTCCAGCAGCACATACTCGCCGCTCGTCGCGCCCAGGCGGCGCAGCACGCCCTTGGCGCACCAAAAGGCGCACGCCTCGCTGGCCGCGCCTTCGGGCACGCCCAGCGCCTGCGCCACGGCCGCGGCGCTGAGGGGATTGTCGGACGTCGCGCCTGGAGCGCGCGCGGCGG
>NW_020312024.1:259838-326379 GCF_003144115.1 Tilletiopsis washingtonensis
CCCCCCACCCCCCGGAGGGCGGCAGTCTGCATCACTCACCTAAGCTGCGCGATCCACTGTCTCACCACGTCCCCCTCCTCCTCCTCTTCGCCCAGCTTGGCGCTCCACTCCTTCCCCTCCCTCTCACACGCGCGTGCCTCTTCGAGCAAGCTCTCCTCTACGCCGCCATCGCGCGCCCTTGCCAGCGCCTCGAGCTGCGCTTGCAGGCGGATGCGCGAAGCCTGGCGCAGCAGCTGGCGCGCCAGCGCGGGCGCCAGGGCGCGCAGAGAGGGGAGAAAGACGCAGTGGTCGGCGACGAGGAGGGCGCGCAGCTGGGCGCAGTGTGCACGCAGCAGCCGGCGCACTTGCTGCCTGATCGAGGAGAGGTGCAAAATAACGCGCAAAAGGCGGGGGGGCAAGTCAGCGCCATGCCCAGAGAGACCGCAGCGTGCAGCGCCCGCCGCCGCCGCGCGCCCGCGAAACAAAGTAAAGCCCAAAACGCACTGCTCGAACACGCCCCTGCCACTCCTGGCGTGCAGCGGCGCAAGGGCCTCGTGTAGCGCTTGTAGGGCCGCAGCAATGCGGCGTGCGGCGTGCGGCGCGGCGAGCGAGGCGGCGGCGCGGAGAGCGGCGCGGCAGGTGGCCAGGGCCTCGAGGCGCGGCAGGGCGGCGGAGGAGGAAGAGGAGGAGGAGGAGGAGGAGGAGGAGGAGGAGGAGACGGCGCCTTGCACATGCGCGGCGAAGAGCGAGGCGAGAGACGCCGAGGGAGGGACGTGCATCGCCGTCGCACGCGACAGGTGAGGCTGCGAGGGTGCGAGGGGGAGGTGGTGGTGCGCAACCAAGGCGCGCACGGCGACTCAAAGCCCAAGCCAAGGCGGCGCCCAGGCCAAGGGCGCAGCGGCGTGCGCCTGTCACGTGCGGCGCGGCGTGCACGGACCAGCGCAACACCCTTGACTTTGCCTCGTTCCCCCCTCTTCTCTCTCCTCCTTCCTTGCCCATCACCCATGCACTCAAAATGTCGCTCCTCACGCGCCTGCCCTCCTCCTCTCTCGCCCACGGGCTGCTCACCCACATTTCCGATGCGCGCTCCTCCATTTCCCCCGCGCGCGCGCTGGCGCAGTGGCACGCCTACCGCGCCGTCTTTGCCGCGTACGGCTGGACGCTCTGCGAGGTGCCGCCGTGCGAGGAAGCGCCGGATTCGGTGTTCGTCGAAGATGTGCTGCTCTACCTGCCGTCCTTCACCGACGTGCCTGCCGCACTGCTGCTCACGCGCACGCCCACGCCCTCGCGCGCGCCCGAACGAGTCGGCGCCGCTGCGTTTGCCTCCTCCCTCGCGGCCTCGCGCGGTCTCGCCTTTCTAGAGATGCCCGAAGACGCGCATCTCGAGGGCGGCGACATCCTCAAGCTGTCCTCTTCACGCACGCTCTACGTCGGCCAGACGTCTCGCACCTCTGCGCGCGGGCTTGCGGCGCTGCGTGAGCTGGCCGAGCCGCGCGGATGGCGCGTGCTGGGCGTGCACATCGACAAGGCACTGCATCTCAAGAGCGCAATGACGGCTTTGCCCGATGGGACTATTCTCGCGCATGCGCCGCTGCTGAGTGAGGAAGCCAGAAGGCTGCCGCGCTTAAGAGAGGTGCACGAGGCGGAGGGCGTGGCAGTGGTGCATTTGAACCGGACGGCGACGGCGACGGCGGCGGCAGGAGAGGGCAGCAGGACAAAGGGAGCACTGCTCATCAGTGCCGCGGCGCCGCGCACGGCGCAGATGCTGCGAGAGATGGGATGGCACGTCGAGTGTGTGCACATCGATGAGTTCGAGGTACGTCGCTCTCTCTCTCTCCCCGTCTCTCCATGCTACTCTCTCTCCTCTCTCTCCTCTCTCTCTCTCTCGCCCTGCAAATGCGAGCAAGATCGGCTCACCCAACCCCCACTCATGCGCTCGGCGCCTTTCACTTTTCGCGCGCGCGCGCCGCCGGCTTTGTAGAAGCTCGAAGGCTGGTCAGTCTTTTCCTCCCCCTCCCCATCCTTTCTTGGGCGGCGCGCGCGCATGAGAGAGGGGCTGTGAGCGCCCACTGTTTGCCTACGTTTTACTGACCACACCAATGCACCTCTCCCCCTCCCCCCTCCCCCCCTCCCCCCCCCTCTTTCATCGTCGGCATACCTCGCAGCGTCACTTGTCTCTCGGTGCGCATGCGCTCTTAGCCCCCCTCTCCTCCCCCCCGCGCAGCTTCAGCTCTGCCCATCCTCTCAAGTTCCCCCCCCCCTCTTCCCAAGCTTTTGGCACGTCAACAACAAGCGGAACGACGAAGGGCGGGGCGTCCAGGGAGCAGCGAGGCGTGCCTCGAGAGCCGGGCATGATGAGGGGGCAAGCAGGGAGGGGGGGGGGGTATGATTCTCATTTCGCCGCTTGCGAAAGAAGAGAAGGCAGAAGGGCACACCTTTTTGTGTGTGTGTGTGTGTGTGTGTGTGTGTGTGTGTGTAGGTGCAGGGCGCTCGGGAAAGCTAGTCAGTTGTGGGGGAGCGTTTGGAGCAAATAAGCGAGGGTGGGGAGCAAAAGGGGAGGAAAGGGATGCAGAGCGAGAGAGAGAGGATAGCATGTGTGTGTGTGTGTGTGTGTGTGTGTGTGTTCGTGCGCAAAAAGGAAGACGCCGTCTGGAGGGTGAGAGAGACCGTCGAGGACTGAAAGGCCCGCAGCATCGGGGGGGAGAGCGGAGCGCGGGTCCGGTCATCGAGGGGAGGCGTTCGATGTGGGGAGGGGGGGGGGGGGGGGGGGGGGGGGCAAGGCAAGCACAAAGTCAGTTTCCGAGGCCAAGCCTTCCCGCCCGCCCGCCTCTCTGCGGTGTGTGTCGGGGGGACTAGCACCACTCACATCAGCGAGCTGGTCCAACTGAGCCTCGTCCATCTCTTCCTCCTTGACATACAGCGCCAGGCGCTTTACCAAGTCTCGAAACTCGTCCTGTGCAAACGTGATGGTGCGTGGGCGCGCGAAGGCGTCGTCGAGGAGCATGTGAATCGTGGCGCGGCGCAGCGCGTCGTAGCGCAGCGCCGCGCGCAGGCTCGCCAGCAGACTGGGCGCCACCTCCTCGGCGTCGGCGGCGGGCGTGCGCGTCGAGGGAAAAGGGATGACGTGGGCGCGGTCGGTGATGCGCTCCAGCTTGCGGTCCGAGGCGATGCCGTCGAACGGCGGACGGCCATAGACCATCTGGTAGAGGATGCAGCCGAGCGACCAGACGTCGGAGGGCATGCCCGCCTGATGAAATCGTCATCAGGCTCGCATCAGTTTTGGCGCGCCCCGCATCGAAGGGCAAATATGGGGGGGGGGGGGGCGTGGCCCACAACACTCACCTTGTACACGCCGCCCTGTCCGCGCGCACACAGAATCGTCTCGGGCGCCATGTAGTTTGGCGTGCCGATGATCTGGTCGCGCGAAATGTGCACCGTGCCGAGCGGAATCTTCTGCGCAATGCCAAAGTCGATGAGCTTGAGGCGCGCGCCGACGAGGAGAAAGTTGGCGGGCTTGAGGTCGGTGTGCACGAGGTGCGCGCGCACGTGGATGAACTGCACCGCCTCGAGCATCTGCATCCAGTATGTGCGGATCTGCGCCTGCGTCAGAGGCCCGAGGGAGAGATGCTTGGCGAAGTCTTGATCGCCGACTTCGATGAGCTGCGCCGAGGTGGGATGCAACAAGGGGGCCGGAGGAGGGGGAGGGAGGGAGGAGAGGCATCAGCAGGTGGTGCGGCGCCCCTTCTGCAACGGAAGAGCCGCGACTGAGAAGGGGGGGGGGGGGCACAAAGGACAAGACTCACGATCTTCAGGGCCGAGCCGCTCAACTTGTGGCCAAAGTACTTGAGGATGTGTCTCTCGTTTCCCTCTTCCTGCGCCAGGGCCTGCAGCGTCTCGACCTCCTTGAGCAGCTCGGTGCGACAGTGCGGCTCGAGGCGTTTGAGGGAAATGTGCTTCATGGCAAAGAGGCCCGTGTGCGCCTCGGGCACCGCCTCGATGCTGATCGAGCCGTCGGGAAGCGCCACGGCGCGGTTCAGCGGCCCGCGCACGGCCCACACCGACGAGAAGCCGCCCTCGCCGGCGCGGAAGAGCTTGGCGAACTTCTGCCCGCGGAACTGCGAGAGGAGCCAAGGAGCCCCATGCGGCCGACGTCAGCGCTCGCGACCTCTCCCCCACACCTAGCATCGCGCCCTCTCTCTCTCTCTCTCTCTTTCTCTTTCGAGAGGCAACGACGCGCGCAACGCAAAACACTCACCGTAGTCTCCTTGCAAGCTGCCAAGCCCTTGCCGTGCCTCCTGTCGCGCACCACGAAGTCCTCAATCTCGGCCTGTCTCGCAATCTCACTCGCGAGGGCCGTCTGGTAGTGGGCCAAGTCATGTGCCTCGAGCTTGAGGCGCAGCTCCATGGCCTCATCTCGCGCGCCGCCGTCTTCCTCTTCCTCCTCGAGCTGCAGCGGCTGCACATGCAGCGGCGCAAGAGGCTGCAGCACCGCGGCCTGCGACAACACAGGCTTGGCGGCAGCGTGCGCGAGAGGCGTGTGTGGCGCCGCAGCAGCAGCGACGTTGACACGGCTCGAGGCGCCCAGTGGAGCTCGTGCGGCGGCGGCGGCGGCGGGTGCGGCTGCAGTCGGCACTGACACGGCACGTTCTGCAGCGCCGCCTGTGGGAGGCGCAGGTGCCAGTCGATGGGCGTCGAGTGCGGAAGGCATGCCCAGGCCAAAGCCTGCGCCCAACGGCTGTCTCCTCGCGGCGGCGGCGGCGGCGGCAGGATGTGCTTCGGAGCGCAGCGGCGCAGGCTGCGAAGCGGCGAGCGCCGCACGCACCGGCTCGAGCTCTTCCTCCTCCTCTTCGTCCGCGCCCAAGCGCACGACGGGACTGGCTTGTTCCTCTCGTCGCTCCTCCTCGAGCGCCGCCTCTTCATCCTCCGCTTCCGGCTCCAGCGCAGTAATCAAGACGCGCCGCGCAGGCACATGCGCACTGCTGGTGCGCCCCGTACTGCGCAGCGCTCGCCCCACACTGCGCGGCGCCGCCGTCGCCAGGGAGCGCAGCGTGCCTGCGCCGGCGCGCAGACTGCGCGCCATCGCCGGTGTCTCGTACGCCGGCGCCGCCGCGGGCGCGGCCGTCGCCGCCGTCGAAGTCGAGGCGAAGGCAGCAGAGGCAGCGTCGAGGTCGGGCGAGCGCGACGGCGACGGAGTGCTTCGCCTTGCTACGCTGGCACCTGCCGCGTGCAGTGCATGTCGAGCCTCGCGTGCGGCCGCTGCGGTGGAGGAAGAGGGCGCCACGCCTGCGGCTGCTGCGCCGTCGGCGGCGCCGAGGGAGGAGCGTGCAGAGGACGAGGCAGAGGTGGAAGAGGCATGGCTGGCCGCTCGTGCATGCGGCGGTGCCGTGGCTGCAGCAGGCGCATACGTGCCACTGCCGCTGCTCGAGCGCGGCGGCGAGGCAGCGCCGGGCGCGTGCGGTGAGGCACTGCCGCTCGAGGAGCGCGCTGAAGAAGCGCCGGCGCCGCTGGGCGAGCGAGAGGAACGTGGTGCAGCACTGCTGCTGCTGCTGCTGCTGCTGGCGAGGCAAGCCAGGGGCGGCGGCGAGGGCGAGAGGCCCATGCTGCTGCCCAGCGTGGTGCGCACTTGGGGCGCGGCCGCGGCGCCGAGGCGCGACGACGAGGCGTGCGCCGCAGAAGCAGCGGCCAGTCGCGAGCTCGCCGCGGCGGCGTGGATGCGCGGCGCAAAGAGGTAGGCCCTGCCACTGGCGGCGCCGCTGCCACTGCCACTGGCAGCGCTGCTGCTGCTGCTGCTGCCGGCGGCGCTGGTGCTGCGCGCCATGAGGGCGGCGGCGGAGATGGCCGGCGGCGCGGGCAGCGGCGAGTCGTCGTCGGGCGAGTGCGGCAGATGGGCGCGGCTGCGCAGCGGCGTCGAGGGCGGCATGGTGGCCATGGTGCGTGCGCTGAGGCCACACGGCGTGTGCGGCGCAGAAAGCAGAGAGAGCGGCGTTGAGGGTGAGGGGTGCTTGAGGAGATGGAGGAAGAGCGCAGGGCATGAGGCTTGTGGCAGGGCAGACAGCTCCTTCGCAGCGCCGCCGCGCGCGGCGCGCGCGCGCTCCTCACGCAAGCTCGGAGCCGCGCGCGCAGGCGCCGCCGCGGCGCAGCGAGAGCAACACCTTGCACGTCTCTCTGCCAGCGCCCTCGCAGCCCATCGCACCTCTGTAAGCAGCACGCTGAGTTCCTTCGTGTATATGCCATTGCAAATCCTCACCGAGCTCTCAGCACCGTCCAGGTGGCAGCGAGGCGGCGCGCCGGGCGCTGGCGGTGCGGCAGACACGCGCGCGCGCCGATCAACACCGAGCTGCAGCTGCAGCTGGCCAGGCACGCGTTGCGTCACGTGCGCGCGCCATGCGGCTGCAGCCAGCCGCGCCGCACGCACGGGCGAGCTCCTGTCTCTCGCCGCCCATTCTTCTTGGCGCACTCTCGCCTTGTCTCCGCACCCTCACCTCCCATCTCGGCGCAGCACCTCTCTCACACCCTCCTGCCCATCACGCATCACAGCGCAGACGCAGCATGTCGCGCAGATACGACGAGCGCGACTACCGCGGCGGCGGCGCAGGCGGCTACGGCGCCGCAAGAGACGAGCGGCGCGGCGGCGGCGCAGGAGGCTATGGCGGCGGCTATGGGTGAGTGGCGGCAGCAGAGCCGCGCGAACGGCAGAGCGGCACGGCGGCGTGCGTGTGGCAGACGGGCACGGCCATGTGCGCACCCGCGAGATGCCCCACGTCTGTGGCAGCCCGGCGAGCACGGCTGCCTTGGCCAGGCAGTCGCTCAGCCTGCCCCCTCGCACCGGCCAGCACGTGGACGCCAGCCTCGCCAGTGACTGGTGTTGCAGCGCGGCCACGCACCTTCAACGCACAAGCTTGCGCACGTGCATCTCTGGCCTGCCTGCTCACCCACCTCTCGCGCAACAGCCGACAAGACGACGACTATGCGCGCGGCTCGCGCTCCCACCACGACTACGGCCGCGACGGCTACGGCGGCGCGCACGGAGGCGGGCACGGCGGCGCGTATGACCGCTACGACCGTGGCGGCGGTGGTGGCGGTGGATACGGCGCGCGCTCCGACTACGGCGCTCGCAGCGGCGGCGGCGGCGGCGGCGGCGGCGGCGGCGGCGGCGGATGGCGAGATGCTCCGCGCGGAGGCTACGAGGCCGAGCCGCGGCGCAGTCGCACGCCCGAGGGCACGCGCAAGCTCTCGGAGCGCAAGGTGGCGCACTCGCGATGGGACCAGAAGCCGGCGGGCTTCGAGGAGATTACGGCCATGCAGGCCAAAGCTACTGGTGCGTTCACAAGCCCTCCGCGCGGGCAGACCACCGCCCCCCCCCCAGGGTTGCTGACAGGCCCACGCACGCAGGCATCTTCGGTCTGCCGGGCCAGAGCCGCGGCGGTGCCGGCTCCGGCGCCGCCGGCACCGGCCTTGCGCCTCTGCGTGTCGGCGGCATTGGCGGCATTCCCGACGCCGCCATGCTCGCCGGCATCGCGGGCGCCACGACGGCCAATCGAGGCGCGCGGCGCCTGTACATTGGCAACGTCGGCCCCGGCGCCACCGAGGGTGCCATGACCAAGTTCTTCAACGAGCGCATGGTCGAGCACAAGTTCATGACGGCGCCCGGCGACGCGGCCATTGCGGCCCAGGTCAACGGCGACAAGGGCTGGGCCTTTGTCGAGTTCCGCTCGGCCGAAGAGACGACGAACGCCATGGGCTTCGACGGCATCGTCTTTCAGGGCTCGTCGCTCAAGATCCGGCGGCCCAAAGACTACCTCGGCCCGGACATCCAGCCGCCGTCGAGCGCCCACGTGCCGGGCGTCATCTCGACCAACGTGCCCGACGGGCCCAACAAGATCTACGTCGGCGGCCTGCCGACGTACCTGCAGGACGAGCAGGTGATTGAGCTGCTCAAGGCCTTTGGCGAGCTGCGCGCCTTCAATCTCGTGCGCGAGAATGGCAACGGCGCCAGCAAGGGCTATGCGTTTTGCGAGTACGTCGATGCGGCGCTGACGGAGGTGGCCTGCGCCGGGCTCAACGACATGGAGCTGGGCGATCGGCGGCTGGTGGTGCAGCGCGCCAGCATGTCGCTCGACCGTCGCCCCATGCCCACGACGGTGGGCGGCGGGCAGCCCCTCGGCCTCGCGCTGCCCGTCGCCGCGGCCGGGCCCGCAGAGCCGACGCGCGCCATGATGATGCTCAACATGGTCACGCCCGACGAGCTGCTCGACGACGTCGAGTACGGCGAGATTCTCGAGGACATTCGCGACGAGCTGGCCAAGTTTGGCACGCTGCTCGACGTGCGCATTCCAAGGCCGCAGGGCCAGAGCAAGGGCGCCGCGGCACAGACGTGGAAGCAGACCGTCGACGGCGAAGTGCCGACGGCAGAGGGCGAGAAGAAGGAGCGAGAAGGCGTGGGGCGCGTCTACGTCAAGTTTGACAAGGTGCAGCAGTGCCAGATTGCCCTGCGCGCGCTGGCGGGCAGACAGTTTGGCGGGCGCACCGTCATTTGCGCGCACCTCAACGAGTCGGACTGTGAGTGTCTTTGCGCTCGGCGTCTCGCTGGCGATGTAAGATGGGGACGCTGACTCTTCGCTCTGTGCAGGGCCCAGCGACGAGGATGGAGGCATGGAGGGGGACGCTACTACCTCGGGCATCAAGACGGAGTGAAGGCTGCCTCTCTCTCTCTCTCCTCTGGCCTGCGGGCGCAGAGCTGGGTAAGCTGGACCATTCGTGCAGTGGCGAGGCGAACTCGCAACAATGTCATGAGTGCGGAGAGTGCCGCCTTGCCCATGCGTGGTGCTTTGGCCTGATGCCTGATGAGCATACGAAGCATGGGGTGGGTGCAAGCTTGCAAGGAGCAGCAGGAGGGGGAGAGCCAGTCGCCATGCCTGCTTGCTTGGCCGCTCGCGTCGGTGCGGGGGGCAGAGAGTGTGCAAAGCCGCGTGCCCGCCGTTGCGCTGCTTCGAGGTCGAGCTCAGAATCGGCGACGGGGCTCACAACAAGGCAAAGCAGGCGCGCAGCTTGGCGTTGCGTAAGAGATGGGTGTTGAGCATGCCTCGCCTGCCTGCCAGAAGACCAGATGCCCTTTGAGCTGCGCCCAAGTGCGCACACGGCGCGCAAAGGAGCACGGCGCCGGCGCTCCTGGCGGCGAGCCTGCTTCTGGCGCCCTCTTTGCCTGCCTTGCGTTCGGAGGATTGAGTTGCCTCTGCTCGCTCGCTTCTCGATCCCAAGGGCTCTCTTTCTGGCGCGCCGGGACGCTGCGCCAGCGAAGCTGCAGAGCGCTGCGGCTGCGGCGGCGTGCTGCAAGGGTCAGGGTGCAGCGCCGACGGAGTAACGCTTTTGCGCTTGAGATGCCGGCGGCGGCGGCGCGGCGAGGAGGCTTGGATGGCGCGCGCGCACGCCGGCGCCAGCGCCGCCGGTCGCACGCTCGGGCGCGGGCAGGCGAGCAGTCTACAGCCAGTGTGTGCATCTTGCGTGCGCGACGCCGGCGCAGACGCGTAGGCGGCGGCGCGCCTTCTCTCCGCTGCCGCGGCGCGTTCTCTGGTGCCAGCAGCAGCCCACAGAGCAGCGCGAGATGCGCCTCCGGAGGCCGCGATAGCTGCTGCCTCTCCTCTCCATCACGCCCCGCACGCACTCAGCCCGCTTGCTGCACCTCTCGTCACCCGCCGCGCCGCCTCGTTCGCTCATCCTGCTTCTCGGCTCAGCCCACGGCTGCCGCTCCCTCGTCGCTCGTCCGTCTCGAGGCGAGGCCAGCCGGCGCGCGTCACTCCTCGTCGCCCGCCTCCGCCCGGCCGTGCGCCGCCCGCCGCCGCCGCCGCCGCCGCCGCCGCCGCCGCAGCGAGAGGGCCCGCCATGTCCGAGAAGGGCGCGTACCTGGCGCCCGCGCCGCCGCCGTATCGCTTCCACCAAGTCTCGCCCACGCCCTCCTCCTCGCGCCCCGTCTCGCGGCCCTCGTCGCCGCCGCACGGCGGCTCGCTGCCCTCGCCGCTGCCCGCACGCGGCGGGAGCGGCGGCGTCGGCGGTGGCGGCGGCGCCAGCACGGCGGGCAGCATGGCCGCCGGCGGCCTGGCGCAGCTGCCGCGCCTGGCGCACGCCTGTGCCGCGCTGCTGCTGCGCCGCTGGAAGAGCGTCCTCTTCATCGCCCTCTTTGGCACGCTTGCCGCGTTTGGCATGTTCGGCGCCATGTGGACCGAGTGGCGCGAGATGACCTACTACCGGTGAGTGTGGGCGGCGAGGCGAGTCAAGCTGGGCATGCGCGAGGGCGGCCGGCTGCTGCCCACTCGGCTGCAGCGCGCGAGTCAAACTGAGCATGGGCGAAGGTGGCCGTCTGCTGCCCACTCGGCTGCAGCGCGCGAGTCAAACTGAGCATGGGCGAAGGTGGCCGCCTGCGGTCCATTTGGCTGCAGCGCGCGAGCAAAGCCGGGCACGGCGAGGCGGCCGGCTGCTGTCCATTCGGCTGCAGCGCACTCGCCCTGAGCAGTGTGCATGCTGGCGCACAGAGGCTTCTGCTGGCGGTAGCAGCAGGCAGGAGCAGCGCACCCGCACTCGCTGCTTCTCGTGCTGACGCGCCCCACAGCGTCGACCCATACCCGACGCTCGTGCCCTCTCGGCCACCCGGCTCGCCCGCCAACGCCGCGGCCGCGCCGCTGGGGCAGCCGACGACGCGGCCGATCAAGCCCGTGCCCAAGTTCGGCGCCTGTCCGGGCCCCAAGAGCGGCGTGCCGATCCCCCTCTCGCCGCTGCAGTGGTACGCGTCGCCCGAGTCGCACCCCATTCCGCTCGTCGGCTCGTACGCGGCCGTGGGCATGGATCCGACGCGCTGCCTCACCTACCGCGACCGCTACTCGATGTACACCGACGAGGCCCTCGGCATCACCTACCGCACCGACGTGGATGATGAGATTGAGGAGGCAAAGGCAAAGAAGAAGCAGATGTACGACGACGATCCGGACAATCTCAAGCCGACGGCCTCGAGCAGCGCCGCGCCAAACGTCATCACCGGCGGCCAGCCGGCGTTCATGGGCAAGCCGGGCAGCAAGGATCCGAACTCGCGCAAGCATGCGCAGGAGGCCGCCAGCCGCAGCGCCAACGCCGCGGCAAAGGCCGCGGCGTCCATCAGCGCCGGCGGCAAGAGCAACAAGAACTACAAGCGGCCCCTCGTCGGCTTCAACGCCACGGACCCGCTCTTCGGCCCGCGCAAGCCGGCCAAGATGCACGAGGGCGAGTGGGAGCGCTTCCTGCGGGACCGCGTCTGGAAGGCCAACCTGCGCTCGGAAGAGCTGGGCCCGATCTCCTTTCCGGACTGGCGCGCGCTGATGGATGCCTGCTTTGAGAAGCGCGAGCGGGAACGAGGGCGCGCGGGCGGTGTGGATGCGTTTGATCCGGCGAGCCAGCCGCTGGCGGACACGATTGCGCAGGAGATGCTCGACGACGACGTGCCGCCCAAGTTCAAGACGAATCCGGACACGAAGCGCACGGCACTGGTGATGCGCAGCTATGAAGGCTATGTCTGGGTGAGTTGCGGGCGCGCGCAGGCTGAGGCGCAGCGAAATGGGGGGCGGAGCGTGCGCTGACGAGTGACGGGCTGCTCAGCGCGAAGACGACATTCTCAACATGCGCGCCCTGATTGCCGAGCTGTCCCTCAACAACCCGCACACGCCGTACGACATTCGCATCCTCGTCGAGGTGCACGGCCGGCATCTGTCGGTGTTTACGAGCGAGTGGGACCGCCTCAACGTGCTGCGCTCCAGTGTGCCGCGCGAGTTCTGGGGCATGGTGGAGCTGTGGACCGAGGATGAAATGTGTGCCCTCTACCCGGGACTGCCGGGCAAGTTCCTGAACCACATGATCGCACAGAGGTGAGTTGCGCTGTCCCGCGGCTTGACGTGCGGCCGAGCTGCGGCAGAGGCGGTGGGCGCTGACACCCGCCTTGCCCGCGCGCAGCTCGTACCGCTCGTGCCTCATGGCGCTGCAGAAGTTCTACCTCGACCACCAGGAGTACGACTTTGTGTACAACTGGGAGATGGACGTGCGCTACATTGGCAACTACCTCGACTACTTTGAGGGCGTCGAGGGTGCGTAGCAGCTTCTCCGTTGCTTCTCGCACCGCCGCAGCGAGACGCTGACACGCCGCTCTGCCGTGCTGCAGAGTACGCGCGCAACGAGCCGCTCAACGTCGGCATGGACAAGTACGACAGCTGGTTCGTGCGCAACGTGACGGTGTCGGAGGAGAACTGGGGCAACAACGAGACGCTGCAGGTGGGGCGCGGCGAGGAGGCCGACCTCATCACGCTCGGCCCCATCTTCGATCCGCGTGGCAGCGGCTGGTTCTGGGAGTACGATGTGCAGAGTGAGTGGGAGGACGAGGAGTGCGCTGCACGCAGGTGAGGGGGAGCGCGCTCACATGCTCTCGCCACAGACTACCCCAACGGCGAGGGCACGCATCGCCGCGCCTCGATCGGCACCAACATGCGCATGTCGCGCTCGCTGCTCGACGCCATGAATGTGGTGAATGCCGAGGCGAAAAAGTCGCTGCACTGCGAGGCGTGGCCCACGACGCTCGTGCTGCACTCGCAGCTGCCCAGCTCGCACGAGCACAGCTTCTACCCCGAGGCCGGCTTCACACACAACCTGCCGCTGCCCTTCAAGGGCGTCTTTGCGCCGCACCCCGTCTACTTCCGCCACTACTGGGACGCAGAGGTGCTGCATGCCCGCATCAACAGACCCGACTTCTACAAAAAGGCAAACGAAAAGGTCATGCGCGACAGTGCCTTCTAGTGAGTGTGCACGTCGGCGCGCCGAAGGGGGAGCCAGGCTGACGCAAGCGCCAACGCGTGCCCTCTTGCCTCCAGCTACGACGGAGCACATGCAAAGGAGATCTACGTCGGCTGGAAGGAGCGGGACGACGTGTGCCGGGCGCCCGTGCTGCTGCATCCCATCAAGCGCGTCGTGAGTCTGTGCTGCCGAGCACGTGGCTCTGCCGCTCCACTCACGCCCTCGCCCCCCGCAGGACTGAGCGTCAAGCGGCGATGCGCGTGCCGCCATCGCAGGACGCATCCTGCGCTTCTCGCTTCCCTTCCCTGCTACGTGGTGATGCCTTCACGAACCCCTCGCTGTGGCCTCTTCCTTTGTCCCCCCTTGCCCCTGCCCCCTCCCATCCTACAGTTCCCCATCTCGTCTCCCCCTACCCTCTCTTCACGTGTGCCCTCACCGTCGACACTGCCTCCAAGTCGCTGCCTCGTGCGACCAAATGCAAACATACAGCTCTCTCGGCCCCGATGCGCGCCCTGTGCAAAGGGATGTATGGAGAACGCGGAGCGGCGGATCACCGGAACATGCGCAGATAGGCTGCGGAAGGGAGAGGAGTGAGCTGCAGCCCATGCAACGCCGGACAGACGGGGCGAGCGCACCAAGAAGTAGCTGCAAGGGAGGGGAGCATCAGCGACGCGTGCGGCAGCGCGAGGCACGCAGGCAGCACTCACCGCGCCCTGTCCACCGCCAAGTCCGCAGCCGGCAAGTCTTCGACGTCAGCTCTGGCCTTCTTTCCACGACTCCACATCTGTGGACGCACCGCACCCGTCGCCACACCCGTGAGCGTCTGCAGCACGTTGAACTTTGCACTCTGGATGCTCGTGCGCAGCGTTGCAATCTCCGACTCGATGCGCGTGTCGACCTCTTTGATCTTGAGGGCGTGCACGGAAGACTCGTCTCGGATGCGGCCTGCACACCGAACAAATTCAGCACAAGCAAGCGGGGCGCGCTGGCGAGGAGAGCAAGAGCTTGGCGCCCGCGCGCGCGCGACGCACCCTTCTCGAGGTTGAGATCCAGCCGCACGCCGGCCGTGGTGCGCGTGATCTCCTCTCTGAGCTTCTGCTTCAGCTTCTCCACGTCGGCCATGAGGCGCTCGTTTTCGCTCTTCATGAGGGCAAACTCGTTGCGCTCCAGCAGCTGGATCTCGCTCTTGAGGCGCGCAAAGTCGACCTTCTGCGAGTAGCGCCAGCGCTCGGCCTCTGCGCGCGGGATGAGCGACGCCTCGAGGTTCGCCACGGCCGACGAGACGGCCGCGTGCAGCGAGGCGACGAGCTCCGAGGCTTGCTGCCGCGTCAGGCCCGACGACTCGAGGCGCGCGACGAGGGCGTGCGTGTCGAAGTGCGAGGGCGGCGTGTGCATGTGCCGCGGCGAAGAGGGAGAGGTGGAGGCGAGCAGATGTGGACGCGGCCCGACGCTGCCGAGGCGAGCCGCGCGGGGCAGCGCGAGCGACGAGGGGCCGGCCCGCAGAAGCATGGCGGATGAGGCTGGAGAGAGAGAGACGGGGTGAGGGTGACGCGCTGTGGGGATGACGAGAGTCAGGAGCCAGGCGCCGCCATGCTGCTCGTCGTCGGCGTGGGTGCACGGCGGCACTCACTCCACCGCCGCCCGCTCCCCGCACGCGCTGACTAAGCACAGCGGCCACCGCATCGTTGCCCATCGTGTCCTCGCTTGTCTGCCCACCGGAGGGCGCTGCTTTTGCTTCCAAAATGCTTGAGTCGTGTGTCTTTGACAAGCCTCAAGGTCCCTGCAGCGTGTGTTGAGGCAGGCATGTGGCCTGGCGCGGTGGACGATGCATGTGCGCACCACCCGTTCGCAGAGCTGGAGCTGCATGCTGGACGTGCGGCGCTCCGCCTGGCTTCATCATCCGAGACATTATTTGCCTGCCTGCTGTCAGGCTCAGCGATGCTCCAGGTGCAGGTACACAGCATCCCTGGCTGCGCTCCATCACGGTCGCGGTGGCCGTCAGGGGGATGCCTGCAGCTGGCGCGCTGGCGGTGATGAGCTCCGAGCATGGCCCGGGCGCAGCCGAATACAACTTGCGGCGCGAGAGTACAAGCCACGCGGTGCCGAATATAGCTTCGGCACCCTGCTGCGCGCGTCTCGATTCAAGTTCGCTGCGCGCGCCGCTCGGAGCTGGAAGCTCTGGCCGAGGTGCCGCCTCGAAGGCACGACTTGCTTCTGCTCCACCCCATCACCTCGACGAGCTCCTCAGCTAGCAGCGCAAGGGCAGCACCACGCCGCTCTGCTCCTCTCCGCGGCGCTCCGCCTACACTACGCCGCTGCTTCTGCCAAACGTCAGCACCGCCCTCGCCTGCTCGCACCTGCACCGCCGGCGCAGCACGCAAGTGCACCGCCTCTCCGGCTCCATCTCGTCCATTGCTGCAGCCCATCGAGGCACGCAGGGCAAGATGCGAGCCTCCTCTTCTCTCCGGCTAGTGCTCGGCGTGCTGTGCTGTGCGCTTCTCGGCGCCCTGGCTGCATCGCCTCCACCGCAGGCAAAGACGACGCGCTTCGGCGCCCTGCCGGCGGCGCTCGTCTACTTCCCCGACTCGCCCGTCGTGCTGTATCACGATGCGGCGCACGGCGTGGTGCATCGCAGTGCGGACGAGGGCGCCACTTGGAAGACGGTCGACGGGAGCACGGGGGCGCCCAACAAGGGAGAGGTCGCCATGGTCGTGCTGCATCCCGGGGATCGGACTACGGTGAGTGACTGGCCAGGACGAGGCGGGTGAGAGATGGAGGCCTCTCTGGATGCAAACAGAAGCCGTGCGTTGTTCATGCTGGGCTATGCGGGCCAGGCGGCGCCACACTTAGCCGTGCGCCGTCTGAAACGGTGTGCTGCTCGAGCATTCTCGAGTGCACTCTCTCCCCAGGCCTTCTCAGTTCGCGAGAGTCACAGGGCCGGGTCGTCTCGTCGCGAGCAGTTGGAGCGTCAGAGTGCCGTGGCGCTTGAGCCATGGCTTCAGACGCGCTCGCTACCCGGTGTGCTCAGTGCGCCAGAGGCCTTTCTCGAGCCGAGTGTCTCAGCACAGCTCGTGCTCGATATGCCTCGTTCTGGAGCTCAAGAGACAGGCTTAACACTGCTGACTACTCTTGCATCAGGCCTTCATCCTGACCTCTGGCACGACGCACTACCGCACCTCGAACCGCGGCGAGAGCTGGCAGTCGTTCCGCGTGCCGCTGCCGCCGGCCACGCGCTCTGGCCCGCCGCTAGAGTTTAACCGCGATGAGCAGAATGGCGCCTCGCGCATCATCTATGCGGGCAAGAAGTGCAGCTCCTGGTCTCCGTGGGGACAGGCCATGTGTCACGACATCGTGGGTAGTGCCAGCGCGGCGCGGCTGGGGCACAGCGCCGCACGGGCCGCAGCAGCTGACACGCGATGCGGCGCAGGCGTACTACACGCTCGACGGCTTCAAGACGGACCCAAAGCCGCTCATCGAGCTGCTCGTGCACTGCATGTGGGCCAAGGCCTCGCCCACCGTGGCGCTGCCGAAGGAGAAGATCGACCGCATCTACTGCATTGCGTGGGACGACTCGCCGACGGGCGGCGGCGTGAAGGTGTCGTCGCGCAGCGATGATCCCTCGCACCTGCTGCACTCGCGCGCGCCGGCGCTCGCCATGACGCGGCGCGCCGAGTCGGGAGCGCCGACGCGCCTCTTCTACTCCGACGACTTCTTTGCGACGAAGACGCAGGTGACGATGGACCTGGGCCGCGATGCCAAGAACTTTGTCGGCCTCGGACCCTCGGGCTCGTACCTCGTGACCGCGCTGCGCGACATCTCCTCGTCTACGGGCGGCAATGCAGGCAACGAGATGGCCATGTTTGTCTCGCGCAACGGACAGGACTGGACCAAGGCCAAGTTCCCACACGGCGCAGGGCTCAAGGAGGGCGCGTACACTGTCGTCGAGGGCACGACACACTCGCTCGTCGTCGACGTGCTCGATCCTTCCCTCGGCACAGGGCGGCTCTTCACGAGCGACTCGGAGGGCTCGCACTTTGTGCAGAGCCTCGACATGACGCACCGCAACTCGCGCGGCATCGTCGACTACGAGCACCTGCAGAACGTGCAGGGCGCCGCCATTGCCAACACCCAGACGGGCGGCTTCGGAGAGGAGAAGGTGCGCAGCAAGGCGACGTGGGACGACGGCAGCCGCTGGAGCCCGCTGCAGGCGCCCGACGGCATGTGCAAGGGCCAGAAGCCGGTGAGTGCGGCCATGATCGCTGCGTCGTAGCGAGGCTAAGCGCATCCTCGCCGGCAGGAGGACTGCTCGCTGCACCTCTACTCCGTGTCGCGCCTGCACAACTCGGGGCCCGTCTTCTCGTCGACGGCGCCCGGCTTCGTCATGGGCGTCGGCTCCGTCGGCAACCGGCTGCAGATGTACGAGGAGTGCGACACCTTCCTCTCCACGGATGCGGGCCGCTCGTGGAAGCGCGTGGCGCAGGATGCGCACAAGTACGAGTTCGGCGACCAGGGCGGCATCCTCGTGATCGTCAACGACGAGCAAATGACGGACCACGTCAAGTTCAGCCGCGACTTTGGCAAGACCTGGTGCGTGCCGCGGCGGCAGAGGGTGCGCTGTGCGACGCTGACCGCTCGCCTGCCAGGGAGGAGTTCAAGCTCGGCACGTCGATCATTGCCAAGCTCCTGACGACGGTGCCGGACAGCACGTCGCAGAAGTTTCTGCTGATCGGCACGCAGTCGCGCAAGGAGGCCGGCAGCGAGTTCCGCCACGTGGCCATCTTCCTCGACTTTGCGACGCAGAAGAAGCGCGTGTGCGACCGCAGCAAGGACATGGAGCGCTGGTACGCCGGCTCGGGCGCGCCCGACGCGGCGTCGCAGTGCCTCCTGGGCCACAAGCAGTGGTACCTGCGGCGCAAGCCCGACGCCGACTGTGCCGTGGGCGACAAGTTCAACGAGGTGCCGCCGCAGATGGAGGACTGTCCCTGCACCGACGCCGACTACGAGTGCGACTTTGGCTTCGTGGCCGCCGCCGACGGCTCGTGCAAGCCCAGCATGCCCGAGCACATTCCGGCCGAGGACTGCCGCGGCTCGAGCAAGACGTTCATGGGCTCGTCGGGCTACCGCAAGATTCCCGGCGACACGTGCAAGGGCGGCAAGGTCAAGGACGGCAAGGTGGCCAAGCCGTGCGCCGAGGGCACCAAGCCCGAGAACGGCGAGGTGCTGACGCGCCACCACGAGTTCCCCGGCAAGGTGCTCGACCGCGCCTGGTTCTCCGACTCGCCCAACCTGCTCGTGCAGGTCTCCGACGGCTCCGTGTGGCAGTCGAACAACGACGGCTACACGTGGGTCAAGCCGGAGCTCAACGTCGACCTGCGCGACCCCGACGCGCGCTTCCTCACCATGGCGATGCACACGTACGACAAGGCGCGCGCCTACCTCATCACGAGCGGCCGCCGCGTGCACTACACGTTCGACAGCGGGCGCACGTGGGACTACTTCAGCGCGCCCAACGACGCCAACGGCCTCGGCATTCCGATCCTCGACTTCCATCCGGAGCGCAGCGACTGGCTGATCTGGACGGGCAGCAAGGACTGCACGGACGCGACGTCGAGCAGCTGCCACACGAGCGCCTACTACACGCTCGACCAGGGCCGCACGTGGACGCTGCTGGACGACTACGTGCGCATCTGCTCGTGGGCGCGCGACGCCGCCTTCCACGTCGACACGTCGGCCATCATCTGCGAGTCGTACGCGACAAAGGAGGGCAACCAGAAGGCCTTTGGCGCCGACAATCCGCTGCAGCTCATCTGGGGCGCCAACTACTACTCGCGCAAGGAGACGCTCTTTCCGGCCGTGATCGGCTTTGCGACGTTTGAGGAGTTCCTCGTCGTCGCCGAGCTCGTGCCCAAGAGCGACGCCGTCGCGCTCAAGGTGTCGCTCGACGGGCGCATCTTTGCGCCCGCGCAGTTCCCGCCCAACACGCGCATCGACAACTCGCGCGCCTACACGGTGCTCGACTCGGTCACCAAGGCCATCTTCCTGCACGTCACGACGCACGCCACGCCCGGCTCGCCGTGGGGCGCCATCTTCAAGAGCAACTCGGTGAGCAGCCCTGTGCCGTACGCCTCGCTTGCCACGCTCACCCCTTGCCCAGAACGGCACGTACTTTGCCCTCTCGCTCGACCACGTGAACCGCAACGACCAGGGCTACGCCGACTTTGAGAAGATGCTCGGCCTCGACGGCATTGCGCTCGTCAATGTCGTGGGCAACGCCGACGACGCGTCCGTGTCGGGCAAGAAGGAGCTGCAGACGCGCATCACGCACAACGACGGCGGCAAGTGGAAGGAGCTCATCCCGCCCGTGCGCGACGTCAACGGGCAGCCGTACGAGTGCAACAGCGTCGGCTGCAGCCTGCACCTGCACGGCTACTCGGAGCGCGACGACCCGCAGGCGCTGTACAGCAGCCCCACGGCCGTCGGCATCATGCTCGGCGTGGGCAACGTGGGCAAGTCGCTCAAGCCGTACGCCGACTGCGACACGTTCATGACGCGCGACGGCGGCTTTTCGTGGGAGGAGGTGCACAAGGACGCGCACAAGTGGGAGTTTGGCGACCAGGGCTCCATCATCCTGCTCGTCAACGACGAGGCGCCCACCGACGTCGTCCTCTACTCGCTCGACGAGGGCAAGACGTGGAAGAGCCACAGCATCGGGCAGAAGCTGCGTGTGCAGAGCATCATGACCGTGCCCGAGGACACGCACCGCAAGTTTGTCCTGCTCGGCACGTCGCCCGGCACGCAGGAGCGCACCCTCGCCGTGCACCTCGACTTCTCCACCCTGCAGCGGCGCAAGTGTGAGCAGCGCGGGCCACGTGTGTGAGAGGCGCCGCTGACCGCCTCCCTCCAGGCGAGCTGGACCCGCGGCGGCCCGAGCAGGACGACTTTGAGCTGTGGAGCCCGAGCGAGGAGCGCGAGGAGCCCTGCCTCTTTGGCCGCCAGGTGAGAGGCAGCGCGAGCCGCGCACAGCTGCGGCTGCTGACGCGTCTCTCCGCCAGACGTACTACTACCGGCGCAAGCCGCGCGCCGACTGCTACGTCGGCCAGGTGCTCGTGCAGCCGCACGAGGTGCGCAAGAACTGCTCCTGCACGGCGGCCGACTTCGAGTGCGAGTTCAACCACTACCTCGACCCCGACGGCTCGGGGCGCTGCCTGCCGTACAGCAACACGGCGCTGCTGCCGGCGCACATCGAGGAGCAGTGCGACGCCGACGGCGGGCAGGACTACTGGTACGAGCGCACGTCGGTGCGCAAGGTGCCGTACTCGACGTGCGACGGCGGCCCGCGCCCCGACCACGGCAAGCAGCACACGTGCCCCGCCAGCTTCCGGCGCCACGGCTTCTTCTGGTGGACCACCGTGCTGCTCTCGCCGTTTGGCCTCGCCGCGCTGGTGGGCATCTGGTGGCAGAAGAAGCACCGCGGCGGGTGAGTCCCGCTCTGCCTCCTGCGGTACACCGCTGACGCCCTTCGCCTCGCAGCGCCATCCGGCTGCCCGACGCGCGCGACTACGTCGACGGCAACGTCGTCGACACGCTCGCCTCGATTCCCTCGTTCGTCGTGGGCGTGGCGCACATCGTCATCATCAAGGTGCTCGACATTGCCGAGGAGATGCCGTGGGTGCGGCGGCAGCTGGGCCGCATGCGCGGCTACGGCGGCACGCCGTACGGCCGCGGCGGCAGCTATGGCGGCTACAGGTGAGTGCCGAGGAGCCTCGCCGCGCTGCCTTTGCTGACGGATCCCGCGTGCAGCAACCTCTCGACAGAAGAGGACGCCGCGATTCTGGGCGGCTACGGCGACGACGACGAGGCGCGGTGAGCCCGCGCTACGCCGTGGCCCACCTCGCACGAAATGCAAATCTATAGATGCTCAGACGGACGTGTCGCATTGCCTGCTCTCCCAGCTGCCTGCCTGCAACCGAGCCTCAGCAGAGGCTCATTGCGCAGCAGCATGCCCGCCGACTCACCCGCCTACTCCTTGTCCTGCTTCTCGCCCGCGGCCGCATCGACGCGGTCGAGCGCCTTCTGCACAACGCCGACGGCCTCTTTCCGCTTCTTCCTGCTCTCCTCGCTCGGCACGCTGATGCCGTCGAGTTTGAGCAGGGCGCGCAGCAGCAGCTCGGCGAGGCGCTTCTGCGTCTTGCCGCGCGCCTCGCTCGGACTCGACGGCGGCGGCTGATGTGCGCAGAAGGCCTCGACGTCGGGCAGCAGCGTCGTCGTGACGCCGGCGAGGACGGCGTCGATGCGGGCGGCGATGCTCGCCTCGCTCTCCTCCTCTGGCGGCGCCGCGGCCTCGGCGGGCGGCGGCGGCGGCAGGCGCGAGCCGGCCTTGTCGCCCGACGACGTCGGCGAGACGAGCGTGAGCTTGCTGCCATCGCGCAGGCCGTAGTGGCCCAGCGGCAGGCGCTCGTCGCGCAGGATGAAGCCATTGCTGATCAGCTTGAGCTCCTCATACGGCACGCCCGTCTGTGCGGTGAGGTGCGCCTTGAGGATGCCCAGGGTCGCTGGCGGAGCGGACGGCAGGTTGATGGACAGCCTGGAACGCATACAGTCAGCGTTGCCCTGCGAGTCGCGACTGCCACCACAGCGCCGACGCCTCATGCCACCGAGCACAGCACATGCTTTGGGCCACGGAAGCTGACGACTCAGGGCCGCCACTCACCTGTTGCGTCCCCAGACGACAGTGAGCTGCGTGACGGGCGGCGCGTCCTGGCCGTGCGGCAGCTGTGCGCCGCGGCCGCGCGACGAGCCGGGCGCGCCGGCGGCGGCGCTGTCGTCGCCGAAGCCGTCGCCCATGGCCGACTGCAGCTTGTTCCACTGCGTCGAGAACCACGCCATGCTGCAGTGACTAGCGAGGGAGAGTCGAAGAGAGGCGCGCAGAGGTGTCGCGGAGAGGGTGCGAGCGATGCGCTGTGGTGGAGGAGAGCGGACGTGCACCGCCCGTCGCGCCGCGGCGCCTGCAGAAGGCGCGCCAGCGCTGTCGTCATGCAAGCGGCGCCACAGCGGCAACTGCAGCGCCGCGCCTGCTGCGCCGTGCTGGCGACCCTCATGCCTTGTTCCCGCCCTCTCGCAGCGTGCGTGTTCAGACCTCGAGCTGCCATGCATGTCCAACTTGAGGCTGGAGCACCTTAAGCGACGCAAGTGGCTGTGCGAACGTGCGCTGAAAGGGTGCTGTTCTGCTGAAGGCCGAGCTGGGCTGCGTCGCAGGGCAGTCGAGGACCGACAGTCAGTCGAGCGACCCAGTAAGAGTGCCACTCATCGACAGACAGACTGGTGACAGTCCACTCTATGGAGCACAAGCGAGGCGTGGCAGAAGTCATGTCATGAGACGGTATGAGGCGCGGAGCAGCGCGAAGGCGAGGCATACAAGGATACAGGAGAAAGGGAAGAGAAGGCGGTCCAGGTGCAGAGCAGTGAGCCTCGGCGAGTAGCAAAGTAGTCAGAGGGCCGACGCAGGCGAGTCATGGCGCTCAAAGGCGCGACGACTGGGCCACGGGTGCGCCGTTGCCGATGCTGGTGTGGCGCGTGGCGTCGTCGTTGACGGCGACCTTGCCGCGGATGATGTCGGCCGTCTTCTCGGCGATGGCGATGATCGTCGCCGTCGGGTGGCAGGCAATCTGCTGCGGCATGATGCTGGCATCGCACACACGCAGGTTCTTGACGCCGCGCACGCGCAGCTGCAGGTCCAGCACGGCCTTGTCGTCGACGCCCATGCGCAGCGAGCCGACGGGGTGGTAGAGCGTGAAGGAGTTCTTGTGCATCCAGCGGATGACTGAGGAGAGGTGTTAGCATCGCATCCAGTGCGGGGAGACAAGGGAGACTCACTCTGCTCGTCGGTGATGGCCTTGTAGTTGGAGCTAGACACGGGCCAGTAGAACGAGTCCTCGTCGTCGTTGACGTAGCTGCGGTCGACGTACGGGTCAAAGGCGGCGTTGTGGAAGATCTCAAGGCCCTTGCGCACGCCGGCGATGAGCACGCGCCGGTCGTTGGGCTCGGTCCAGTAGTTGTGGCGGATGACGGCCTTGTCGAAGACGCTGTTCGAGCGCAGCGTCACCGAGCCCTTCGAGAGCGGCCGCAGGCCGATGACGGCAATGCTGATCGTGCCCGGGTGGCCCGCCGGCGTCGTCGTGGCGCCGTGGTCGCGGAAGCAGAGCGGCGTGTGGATGAACTCAATGTCCGGCCCGAAGCCGAGCGAGCCGTGGTCCTCGACCTTGGAGTCGAAGTCGGCCATGCGCGCGAACGCCGCGGCCTCGCCGACGTTGGTCGTCATCGGGCCGCCGCCCGTGGCGAGCCAGCGGATGAGCGCCGGCAGCGACTTGAGGTCGCTCGTGAGGTAGTCGAGCGAGTGCGCCGAGCTGCTCGTGCGGCCGTAGAGGCCGCTCGTGCAGACGTGGTCGTACAGGTTCTTGCCGACGTCGGGCATGTCCTTGACGAGCGGGATGTTGTGCTTCTTCAGCTCCTCGGCGGGGCCGAGGCCGGAGAGCAGCATCGTCTGCGGGCTGTTGTACGCGCCGCCGCAGAGGATGACCTCCTTGTTGGCGTAGACGCGGTGGCGCGGGCCGTCGCGCTTGAGCTGGAACTCGGCGCCCGTGGCGACGGGCTCGGCGCCCTCGAGGAGGATGCGCGTGACGTGCGCGTTGATGGCGATGGTGAGGTTGCTGCGCGACGTGACGCTGGCGGGCAGGTAGGCGGTGAAGGCCGACGAGCGCTGGCCCTTCTGGTCGATGAACGTCTGGAAGCGCGTCGCGCCGATGGGGTGCTTGCCGTCGTTGACGTCGGGATTGGCCGGCACGCCGCTGGCGTCGCAGGCGTCGATGAAGGCCTCGCCCGGCTTGGAGAGCCACGAGTAGCCAACCTGCCACGTGCCGTCGCCGTCGAGGGAGTGGTGCGAGAGGTCGATCGTCGGACGTTCTGGCCGCATTGTGAAGAGCTGTGAGCGCTTGAAGTACGGCCTGAGGGATGCGTCGCCCCAGCCCGTGCAGCCGTAGCGCTCCTCCCACTCATTGAGATCCGACGGCGGGCAGCGCTGGTACATCTGTGGCGGAGTCAGCGCGAGTGCTGGTGGCGGGTCTCGCGCGCTGCACCCACCATGGCGTTCATGGAGCTGGAGCCGCCGAGCATCTTGCCGCGCGGCAGCTGCATGCGGCGGCCGCCGACCTCGGGCTCCTCCTCGGTCTCGTAGTCCCAGTCGTTGGCGCCCTTGAAGAGCTTGCCGAACGCGGCGGGCACCTTTGTCTCGATGATGCCCGACGGGTCGCCGCCGGCCTCGAGCACGCAGACGCTGACGTTGGCATCCTCGCTGAGGCGCGACGCCAGCACGGAGCCGGCAGTGCCGCCGCCGATGATGACTGTGGGAGTGTGAGTGGGTGCGAGGGCAGGCGGCGCAGATCGACGCACCGTAGTCGTAGTGCTTGTCCGCGTACTTGCGCGGGTCCGAGAGGAAGGGCGACGAGCCGAAGCCGAAGACCATGGTGGGCAGAGTGATGGGTGTGTGAGGGTGGTGGTGGTGGGGTGGGAGAGCGGGAAGGCGAGCACTGGGTGCGCCTTATGACCGTGGGCGGTGTGAGAGGTGACAGGCGCAGGCGCAGCCTGAGCGGGGCAACCACGCCCGAGTGCGGGGTAAGCGCCCGTGCGCGCCAATGCGCACACTGCTCGCGTGCCCGACCTGCCCATCTTCCGCCGCCGCCGGCCGAGGGCAAGACCCGTGCGCAGCGCTAGGCCGGGCACCAGCGCAGTCTCGCGCCAGCCGGAAGACGAGGCAGCGCTGGCCGGCGAGCGGAGACGGCGCCAACATGCACCATGCGCCTCGGCGATGGAGCTCAGACGCAGCAGCGTGCGACGCTCTCGCGGGCGGCATCTCGGCCTGCGCCGTCGTCGACCGGCAAAGGATCCGGCTCGCGCGCTGGCTGGCTCGGCCATGCGCAGACCGGCTGTGCAGCGCAGCCGCGCTGCTGCTGGTCGTGCGCCGCCGCCTCGTCGCCCGCACCTCACCTCCCTCCACCGCAGGGGCCCCGCATTCCCCAGGCGATGATTGCGCAGACAGATGAGCGGCAGTGGGGTGATCTGAGGTGCGCTGCATGGATGGCAGAGTCGAGCGAGAGGCGGGAGCGGCGGCTCCAACAGCTGCAAACGATGGCGCTCTGCTGTGCTGTCGCCGAGGCCGAGGCGCCGCGTCAACGCCACGCGCTGCGTCCGCAGCCCAGCCACAGCCGACGGCATGGATCCTCGCAGCGCACGTCAGGCGCTCGCAGCGGCTCAGCGAGGCACAATCTGGCGATGCCGATTCTGTGGCCAAAAGCTCGCCTCATCCAGGCGGAGCCAGTTCGAGAGCAAAGAGCGGTGGTGGTGGCGCCAGGGCACGGGACTCGGGCTGGGCGGCTTTACACTCCCGATGCCCGATGTCCGTGCCGTGCGAGAGATGCCGCCCGCCCGGCGACCTTTGCTGCGCCTGCGTTGGATCTCCTTATCCTCCATCGACCGTCAAAATACATCCATCGCTCTTGCAAGACGTCGGAGAGGCAGTCAAGATGGAGCGCGAGGCATGGAGCAAGTGAAGCATGGCTCAGAACAGTGCTGCGAGGGCTGGCTTTGCTTCTCGCTGCGCAGGGGCGCGGCGCACGTGCAGGCACACGCCTGTGCCCCTGACGGCGCGTCGATGAGCCGTGTTGCTCGGCAACGCGCGCCGCCGCCCGTCGTTGTCCAAATCGGGACGGCCGCAGCACCGCAGCGACGCTCAAGAGATGAAGCGTGCGGGCGGCGGCCAGCACGAGCACGAAGCGGCGTGCAAGCTCAGGCGGCAGCACACAGCCACAGCGCTCGCTGGCATCGAGAGCTGCGCGCTGCTGGCGCTCCCCTCTCGGCACCGGCGACGGCATTGAGGGCGGCACGCCACATTGAGCTCTTTGACGCAGATGGGCTGTGCGCTCTGGGTGCTGTGTGCTGCTGCTGCTGCGCTGGCACCCTTCGAGCGGCTTGCGCTCCTCTGCTCTGCTGCCCGGTGCCGAGTCGAGTGCTCCAGCGTTGAGGCGGCGGCGGAAGGGAAGGGCAAAGCCGTGCGCAGCGTGAAGAGAGGCACAAAGGAGGCCGGCGCTCAGTCTTCGCTGCCGCAGCAGCAGAGCGGCAGCGGCAGACCTACTTAAGGCCCTGACCGCAGCCGAGCATCCTTCCTCCCGTCCCCCACCCCCCTCACCCTTCCCGCCCCGTCCTTTGCCCGCACCCATCCCAAGCATCGCGCCGCCCGGCCCTGCCACGACTCCCGTCGTGTGTGGACGTGCAGCCGCACTTCTTGTCTGTGAGTACAAGCGCACCGGGTCTCAGCGTCGCCGTCTCGTCGCTGCTGCTGCATGCACCGCACGGGCCCCGTCTGTGCCCTCTGCCATTCGTCTCTGCAGCATCGCTGACACGCCCCTCACACGCCCACAGTCTTCCGTCTCGATCCCCTTCCCATCCCATCTACGCCCATCGACGGCGCTTCTCTCGCCGACGGCGCATCTTCTGTCCATAGTCCAGCGTCACGTTCATCTCCGTGAGTGTCTGCAAAGCGCGGCAGCGACGTCGAAGCGCCGCAAACGCTCACGCCCTCGTGCTCAGGTCTCGTTCTCGACCTTCTCTCCGCCGCCAACGCCGCATCTCACCATGCGTCGCGGCTTCCTCGTCTCGACGCCGCGCCGCGAAGCCGCTCCTTCTGCGGCCGCGGCTCCAGCAGGCCCCAGCTCGCCTGCAACTGGCGCAGCTTCGGCGGCTGCGGCCTCTTCGACCGCCGGCGGCAGCGGCACGCAGCCGTTCGTCCTGCGTCGCGGCTTCCTCGTGCCTGAGTCTCGCGCTGGCGCCGGCCCGACGCCTGCGGCAGCTCGTACTGGCGCAGCATCGGCTAGCGCAGCGGGCCCGACCCAAGCCTCCGCCAGCTCAGCCTCGAGCACGGCGCCGCGTTCAGGCGCGACCCAGAGTGCGCCGCCCGTCATTCCCTTTGCGATCGCCGAGGGTCTGAGCCTCGAGCCCGCTGCTGTGCTGTCACGCTTCAAGAACCGCGTGCGCGCGCTCCAAGCACGCTCAACGAGCATGAGCATGGACGACTACCCGTGGCCGTCGCCGGTCACCGAGTATCGCCACATCGAAGTGAACGATGTGCACCCGCTCCTGCGGCACATCAACGGCTCCGGTTTCGGGCCCATCAGAGAGCTGCACATTCCCTTTCCCGAGTCCAAGCGCGTCCTCAAGCTTCGGCCCGAGCTTGCTCACCGTGCCCGGCTCAACGCCGAAGTCGCCGAGGCAATGGCCGAGCTTCCCCTGGCGAGGGACCGGCGCGACTATGCCAGGGGCATTGAGGTCATCAACATCGAGCTGTTCAAGGGCGGCTGCGGCATCGTCAATCCGCCGTGGGCGAAGGAGTTCGGATCGAGCTACATCTGCCCGATCCTGCTGCACTACAACTCTAATCCCGCCGGGCTCGACGGCCCCATGTTCCACGTCGAGTTCCATGCGCCCAACACCGGCCTCGCCTATGCTCCGAAGCGTCTTGCAGGACCTCCGATCCGCTCGGTGGTGCCGGCTGGCATTGCGATGGTCGATGCGGACCCTGCCGACACGAACATCTTCTTCCACCAGATCGTCTACGAAATGCTCGACGCAGCCGGCCTTGACCCGCCGCTGCCGCACCTCTACAGGCCCGATCTCGTCCATCTCCAGCTGGCGCCCAGGATGTTCAAGCCGATCGTCACCCCTTGGCCGTCGTTCACGTTTGCCTCGAACGACATTGCCACCTCGTGGGCAGCTGCCGAAGGCTGGCAAGCTGCGTCTGGCTCGTACTCGCCGGGAAAGGACTATGAGCCTGGATGGTGGGCTGCGGACGAGTCGAGCGAGCATCGCTACCAGACCGAGCTCTACTTCGCCTCGCTCTTCTCGCCTGCAGCGGCGCGAGACGCTCTTCACCGCCTAGGGCTCAACCCAGCGAAGAAGGCAGTCTATTTTCGTTGGCACTGCCTTTGTCTACTCGTCGAGGGCGCGACGCGGCTTCGTTCGGACGGCTTTCTGGAAGCGGCTCTGCCCTTGCGTCTGCCTAGCACCAAGCTCGATGACCCGTGCGGTCTCACCGTCGAGAGCGAGTCGTCTGTCTGGGTGCCGCTCTTCACGGCTCATGCTCGTCGAGGCATGCTGAGCTCGGGGCCGTCCGTTTCGCAGCGTCTGTTTCACATGCACACCGTCGTCCTTTCCAGCATCCTGTCCACCGGCTTCTATCCTCCGACGCACGGCGAGCAGGAAGTGTTTCTGCGCCGAGAGCCTGATGCCGAGAGTGCCTCGCCGCTGTCCGGTCCTCCCAAGAATGAGACGACACACGTCCACACCGTACGACCTGCGCGCGCCGGCAAGCCTGCCGTGAAGCTCGTCGGACGCAGCGACGACCGCCTTCTCATCACCAGCGCCGACGCCGAGTTCGAGGGCCCTTATCTCGGCCACGGACGTGCTGCGGTGCGTCGATTCTCCCTCGCCGTGGCAGACGCCGCCAAGATCCAGGCCCTTCTTCGTCTGCCGGCCTACCGCCGCCTGATCAGCAGCGAGCAGCGCGCCAGAGACATCACGCTCCTCTCCATCCTCGATGCCTCGATCCGAATCGTCCAGGATCCCGTCTCTTCCTTCTTTCCTCTGTCTCAGTTCGAGGCCTTGCGCAAGCATGCTCGTGAAGGGCTGGCGTCGGACGCCGCGAACGGCATCGACCCAGCCACACGTTACAAGAAGACCGACGCCCCTGAGGCACAGAGCGACGGCGTGTCTCCGCCCGGTCCGACACGTGCGGCTTCTTCCTCTCACGACGTCGACGATCAGACGGCGTCTTCCGCTCCGGCAGCCCCTGCACTGCCGGAGGAGAAAGTAGCCGATCCTCACGCCAGCGCCAGTGATGCCGCTCTCGTCGATGTCCGCAGCGTCGCCGCCGACAGCGGCGCTGCTGCCGCCGGCGCTTCCGAGCACGTGCGTACTCGCCGAGCCTCTGTGCCGGCCTTGCCCTCGCAGGCCCCGCCGCCGTTGGAGGTCGACGCGGCTGCATCCCCGGCCACCTCCGAGCCGCACGGCCTCCCGATGCTTGCAGCCGCGCCTCCTCCTGGTGATGAAGCATACATCGAGCTCACCCGTGAGTTCGAGAGGCAAGACGGCTCTGCTCACTGCTGACTCTACGTCCACCAGCCGACTTCCTGCGGGCTGCTGCTGAGGCGTTGGGCCCAGCGCTATCCTCTGCAATGGATCTCACCAGCGCTATGCAAGTCGCTCCAGCACGTCCTGCGCTCCGTGAGTCTTGCTCAGTCCCGGCGCCGGCGGCCGCTGACACACGCGTGCCAGAACATCAAATCGCGGCCAGTCCTGGCAAGCTGTCAGCCCGGCTCTGGCGCAAGTTGCCAGCCGAGATCAAGGTACGCCTTGTGCAGGCGCGAGCAGGCTAACTGATTCAGCTGACACCAAGAAAGGTTCTCATCCTAGAGCACTGGCTCGACACTCCGCCCGAGCCTCGCGTTTTCAGGAAGAGCGAGGCTCGCCGCCGCGCACTGCTGCTGGCGCAAGTTGGCAACAAAGCTGTGAGACGTGCTGAGTTCGATCGCACATGTGAAAGCTCCTCTCACCTGCCGCTTCTTCAGCTCCTCGCGCTTGCGCGTCAGCGTCTGTGGAGCCGACCGGACATTGCGTGGGAAAGAGCGAAGAAGGGCGCCAGAGGCTCTGCGCTCAGGCTGCTGCGAACCCAGGCGCCGCTCGTGAGCAAAGCACCGAGCTCAGGCGCTTTGAGGCTTCTCGCTGATTGTACCTGTCGCCAGGCGCCGGCTATCATGCCGATCGTCAAGCATCTCAACAGACCCATGCCCAAGGGCGCAGAAGATGACTTGGAGAAAGTCGAGACGCTCGCACGATCCGTCATGCGCGACTTCCCCGCCCTGCGCACGCTCGCTCTGCAGGTGAGCAGAGTGCATCGGACGTGAGTCGAGGCCGCGCTGACAGCATTGCAGAGCACGACAAACGACTGGCCCGTCTCGGTATGTGTTGTGGCGCGACGTGTCTGGCATGCTCTGACTGTCGTGCTCTCCTCCAAGCTGCTGCTCGAGCGTCCAGAGGGAGGCGACGTCACGCGCATGTCTTTCTACGGCTCCCACTTCCGATCTCTCCGACCGCTCCTCCTCAGTACGTGGTGCTTTCTCGCCACGCGCACTCGCGACTGACTTGGCCCGCAGACTGCAGCTGCAGCTCACCGGAGGGCGACGGCGGCGACACGCCATGCGCGCGCAAGTACCCCTTCCAGCAGCTGGAAGAGCTCTCCTTGACGGTCTGGGACCTCTGCACGGCCGCCGTCGATGCGATCCTGCACACCCTCACTCCGCTGCTGTTCTGTCCGCCGGCTCGTCTTCGCTCGGTGATCCTCCGCGTAGCACGCCACGACCGTGAGTCTACTGGCGCAGCCTCTATGATGCCCGCTGACCCTAGGCTGATCGGCACAGGGTACAATGGCACCTTCGGCGTCGCGTCCGATGACCGTGCCGACTCCTGGCAGCGTCTTCTCTGCTTCGCGCACAAGCAGAACGAGACGCCGTTCCATCTCTCGGATTTCAGCGGGCAGCGGACGTGCTCGGGTGGTCAGACCAACCCTGGCCCCGTCAGGATCTACGTGACGGACCTCACCGTACGTGTGCTCGCAGCGTCATTGCACTCTTGCATCCCGCTGACCCCTCCTCTCCTGCTGCACAGGGTGTCGATGAGACGATCTCGCCCGCCAAGACGTCTGCCCGCATGGCGCAGAGCGAGCAGCGCTCCATCGCGCTCGGACAGCCGTCCGTTTGGTCATTCAGCGAGCACGTCAACGCCACGCTGCCCGACCACGAGGGCGAGCGCATCCTCGCCTCTCTCTGGGTCCCCGACGGCGATGAGGGTCGCTTCCTTAACGATGCCAGCGAGCTAGACGCGTGGGTCTCGCTCGAGGAGGACCCGGACCGCTGCGAGCACCCCGAGGTGGGCCCGGAGCATGATGCATCCCCGCCGGCGTCGGTGCAGGCCGCGTGCGCCGACGGCTGGACCGTGGGCATCCGCTGTGTGCCCACCCTCGCCGGCCACAGGCGCCACATCACCACGGAGATCACCATCAACTCAACGGTCTGTGCGTGCGGCATGGTGCACTAGCTGCGCCGGCTCCGCCGCGTCAGCCGCGAGCGAGAGCCGTTCGGTGGCCGCGGGCAGTTCCCGCCGTGCACGTCGTCCCAGGCCCGCTCGCTTTCCGCTGCCGTCTTTGGCGGCGAGCGAGAGCCGTTCGACAGCGCGCCGCCGTGCACGTCGTCCCAGGCCCGCTCTCTTCCCGTTCCCTGTCTTGTCACGACCGTCTTGTCCCTCTTACCTCACGCGATGCAACCCTCTTCACCCTCCGAGAGACTGGGCTCGTCGGACTTGGCGTCCGCTGCGCGAGAGAGCATGTGTTTTGCGGCTGAAGGGCAGCGCACAGGCAGCTCGGGAGGAGGGCGCTGCCGGAAGCACGAGCGAGCCTTCACGTCTCTCATGACTCTCCCGCGCGGCGCAGATGCCCTTGAGGCCGCGAGCTAGTCATCCTCACTCACGCACGGCGCCGAATGATGTGGCGACGCATCTCGGCACTGTCGCTGCAGAGTCGGCAGTCGAAGCTCTAGGCAAGGTGCAGCAGGGGTGCACCAGGGCAACACACGAAGCGCCACCGCTTGCAGGACAGGAGCCAGAGTGCGAGTTTAGTCCAGTCGAGTGCGGACGCAGGGCGAACAAGGCATGCGTCGTCGACTCACTCGACTCAACATGATGCTTGCTGCGCGCGCAGCTCTCCAGCAGCATTCAGCTCTTTGTCCTCGCGCTCGCCGCATCCGCGCCGCACGGCTGTCATGGGCGAATGGGCGTCGAACACAGCAGAGCAGCAGTCTCGGTACTCAGGCACCTCGAAGCGCGAAGAATATACCGTGATCTCTGCTGCCTCGATCCTGCGTGGTTGCGCTCCCTTGTTGGTGCCCGGCACGAGGGCTGCCGGTCTGGCCACCGAGTCCGCCGAGCGGTTTCTTTGTGCGCGCTCGAGCCCCTTTGTCGGGTTCGACTAGCGGGCTCCCCAGGAGCTTGCAGTAGCAGGCTCAGCAGTCAGTCGGCGGCCGCATAGCAGCAGTGGAGCGCCGACTGCGCATCACGAAGAGGAGGCCCGGGCGCAGCGAGGCGGCGTCCCGTGCGTGCGGCTGAAGATGGCCAACTCTGGCTGGACTGCCGCTTGGTCGAGCGCGAGCTGTAAAGCGGCCCCCATGATGAGACCAAGGCTCGTCTTTCCTTCATCACCCCCTCCGCCTCCTCCCACCCCGCAGCCACTCATGCGGCGCGGCTTTCTGACGCCGCAGGCGCCTCACCAGCCAGCCCCGTCCGCCTCAGCTGCTGCTCCGCCCGGCGAACATGGCCGGCCTGGATCAAGGACTCCGAGCTCTTCGATGCCTCGCGGACAAGAGAGAGACGCCGACCTGAGCACGTTGGGACACGAATACTTCTCGGCCGTGAACACGCCGATGGCCTTGGCCTTGCTTGAGGCGCTCGACGCACCGGACCCGGAACCAGAAGAGCTCGAAGCCTTCGAGAATGGCAAGAACTCCTTTCTGGACTACATGGCTGTCTGGCCTGTACTGATCAAGCGCTACTACGGGCGCGTGCAACTCGCAAAGATGGGCCGTATGGAACCAGCGGACGAGTCTCCGGTCGACATGTCAGTCTTCGACGCGGACATGCCGGGTGAGCAGGCGGTCTCCACCCTGGCCTTCGTCCTCGATTGACGTAAAATACCTTCTAGATGCTCTTCTGGAAGCGAGTCTGGCCGACCCGGGCCCTCAGCCAGTCCTGTCTATGCGCACGGTCAGCGCTATGCAAGTGACGCTCAGAGACTCGCAGAAAGGATCCCGCTGTGAGTGCCGTTGAGGCGCAAGGTGGGTCATGGTAGGGCCAGAACTGACCGCGTGGGGTTCCACTTCAAAGTCACACCGACGCCTGAGGAACTCAAGCCCAAACTTTGGGCAAAGGCTCCCTTTGATGTCAAGGCAAGTGCCCTTGAGTGAAGGTTGTGCTTACGGAACTTGAGCTCACGGACCTCCAGCTCCTCGTCCTAGCAGAATGGGTCCAGGGTTCAGCAACGCGCATCTTGCGTCGGAGCGAGGCCCGCCGACGCGCTGTAGTCCTGGCAGGCGTTGGAAACAAGAACGCGAGTCTAGCCTAGCCCTTCGCGAGGCAATCAAATGGCTCACAGATCATGTTGCAAAGCTGCTCGAGCTCGCTCGTCGTCAGCTTTGGAGAAGGCCGGACATCGCCTGGCCAACAAGCGGCGCCCTCACGTTGTCGCAAGTGCGCGAGCCCGTCATTGCCTAGCCAAATCCTGTCTCATCCTCCATTGCCGTCTCATCCTCCATTGCCGCCGCAGAGCCCTCACATCGCTCCTCTGATACAGCACTTCAACCACCCAGGGCTACCGCGCATGAAGATGATTGGAGAGCTCAACGCGCTTGTGAATGAGTGCTGTGACACGTATCCCAACTTGCGCACCTTGGTAGTCGAGGTAAGATTGTTGCGTGACGGCTCCGCACCGCTGTAGCTGACTGCACAGCAGAGTCCTTCGGACAGACATCCTTTCTCTGTAAGTCAATCGCCAAGAAAACGGATACATGCTTCTTAACAGACTTTTAGCTACTGGTCGAGCGAGCTGCTGGGGCCGGCATTACAAGCCTATCACTTTACGGCGCATCGGTTGGTCTTGACGTGCTAGTGCAGGGTTAGTGGCGTCCGAGCCCCGTTGGTGCCCGCTAATGACGCCTGCACCTGGTTCTACAGTGCCCGGGCCCGATCCGATGATCTCTGACTCCTCCACTCTGGCAAAGCGGTGGCCGGATCTCGAGCGCGTGTCTCTTACGGCGTGGGCCGGAGGATCGATGCTCTTTGCCTCCCTCATCACCTCGCTGGCCTTCATTCTCAGTGATCCTCCGCCAAAGCTGCGTACAATTGTGCTGCGCGTGGCTCGCCACACCGGTGAGCCCTCTCCAGAGACTGGTCTCCTGAGGCGCCGCTCACCTGCGCTGCTAGAGCTCAACGCCACATTCGGCGCGGAGAGAATGCGTGAAGAAGCGTGGAAGGGGCTCGTCAGCTTCGCGTGCCGACAGAACGTGTCTCCTCTCCACCTGCGTCCCGGAGTCGAGGCCAGCCTGGAGGCTCTGCTGGAGCACCGAAGCAGCAGAGCCCCGGGAAGACACCCTCGGATCTACATCGCCGACCTACTTGGTGGCGACGAGAAGGCGCAGCCCTCGCAACTTCTGCGGCGTCTTGCGAAGAGCGAGCAGCGGTCGCTTGCCGTTGGAGAGCTTGGCGTCTGGGCCTTCAGCGAGCACGCCAATGCCACGCTCCCAGATCCGGCGTGCGACAACATACATGCCTCAGTGCTCATTGAGCAAGGAGGTGAGCTACGTCTTGTCAACGACTCTTCTGCGACGGACAGTTGGGCAGCGCTTGACGGCCTCGATGAATGTCGGTGCCCGGACACCAGCGCGGAGCACAGCACGTGCCCGCCGCAAGACCTTGCTGCGGCCGTGAGGCGTGGCATTGCCAACAGCTGGCGCTGCATTCCTACGCTGTCTGGTCGCAGGCGCCACATACGCACGGTTACGCGCTTCGGACCCGGTCATTCAGGGCAGTGAAGAGCACGAGCCAATCTCGTCGCCTCGCGATGCGTTATCCCGCGCTTCGGCAGCCCGCAAGTCCCGTCGCCGGCCGGTGCGGTCCTCTGTGCTTAAGCATCGTCAATTTCAGGCTTCCTCACGAGCCATGAGTCCGTTCCGTAAATGTATGAGTGCCCGATGCTGTGATGAATGGCGCACCTCGAGGTGTGGCAGGCGCAATCCAGACGACGAGGCGCCGCGCACGCTCGAGGTGCGCACGGCGCACCTCCACATCGGCTGCGCGTGGACCCTCTCCTGCATGCTGACACTCCCTCGTGCGGCGGCTTTGTCTCCTCGGCGCTGCTGCACAACTTCCTTCTCACCCTCACCCCAGACCACTCCACCACCTCCCCCTTCCTTCGCCATCATGTCTGCCCTCTCCTCCGACGACTTCGCAGGTGAGCTGCGCGATGCACCGACCACAGCGCGGCACGCAGCTGACGCGCTGCTGCAGTCATGCTGCAGACGCACCTCGCGGGCCAGCAGAGCAGCGGCGTGATCAACAACGTGGCGCTGTTCGACAAGGACACCAAGGCCGCCGTCGCGACGTGAGTGCGCCGGGCTGCTGCAGCGGGGCCCTGCTGACCAACCACGCAGCACGCTGCCGTCCTTCGCCACCGCGTTCAAGGCCGAGCAGCTCGAGAAGCTCCTCGATATCTTCACAAGTCTCTCTTCGCCCGCTGCGCCGAAGCTCGACGCCAGCGAGATCGAGCTGGCCAGCTCGACGTACACGCTCAGCGGCCCGCGTGGCGCCCAGCACCCGCTCGAGATGGCCACGCTGCACTCGGAGACGGTGAGTGGTCTGCAGACCGTGCAGCTTGCCTCTGGCTGACGCGCAACGCCAGAACGTGCTGTTCATTACGTTGTCGGCCACGCTCATGGTCGTGTTCGAGGCCGCGCCCGGCGCCGACACGCAGGAGAAGACGCCGGCCAAGGAGGCCCTCTACTCCGCCGTGCGCAGCTTCACGATGGCCATCACGGAGAAGGGCGTCTGAGCGGCGCGCAAATGAAAGCATAGTTGTGTCACAGCACGCCCCACAGCTTCCATGTCCGGCCCCACTCGCCGCTCGCGAGGTACTTGCCGTCGGGCGAGATGTCGACGGACATGACCTTGCCGGCGTCGCCCGAGAGCGAGCGCAGGCAGGCAAAGTCGTCGGCAGACCAGACGCGCACGAAGCCGTCGTAGCCGGCGGTGGCCAGGTACATGCCGCTGCGCGGCAGCTGCAGCGTGGCGCCGGCGGCAGGTGCGTCGCCGTTCTCGCCGCGCGCCTTGGCGTCGCCGTTCGCCTCCTTGTCCTCGTCGGGCATCGAGCCGCGCGCCGCCGCGCCCTCGTCGGCGGCGCGGAAGAAGCGCACGTCGGCGACAGACGAGCGGTGCGCGGGAATCGTCGAGATGGAGCGCAGCGCGCGCATGTCCCACACGCGCACCGTGTCGTCGCCCGAGGCCGTGGCCACCTGGAAGCCGTTGGGCGCAAAGTCGATGCTGAGGATCTCGCGCGCGTGGCCGTCGAGCACCATCGCCGTGCGCCCAGTCCGCAGATCCCACACTCGCCCGATGGCGTCGAGGCCGCTGAGAGATACTCGTCAGCGGCGTGCCTGGCGCCGAGCCGTCGCTCCACTCACCCGCTGGCCACAAGCGCTCCGTCGTCCTGAAAGTCGATCGCATAGACCTCCTTCGAGTGGCCCTCCTGCAGCAGCAGCTCGTTCTGCTTCTCCACGTCCCACAGCCGCCATGTGCCGTCGAAGCTGGCACTGGCCACGTACGCGCCGCTCGGGTGCCATGCTGTCCGGGCTACTCGTGCCTCGTGTCCCTTCAGCGTCGCAAGTGGCCGGTCGCTGCGCAGGGAGATCGAGGTCAGAGGCGCCGTCTCGTCGCTCACACCCGGCACACGCACCTCGTGAGCGACCAGAGCTGGACAGTGGCGTCGCCCGCGCCCGTCACGAGATTGGCCGCAGACGCATCGAGTCCTTTTGTCGCTTGCGGATGCCAGGCGATGCCTCCGACCTTCTCAGTGTGGCCTGCGACACAGCCATGAGCGTCGCCGAGGCACACGTCCGCAGATCACTCACCCCGCAGCGTGGCCCGCTCCTTGGCCGCAGGCACCTCCCACAGCTTGACGCTGCCCGACCAGCTGCCCGCCGCAAGCAGCCGCCCAGACCCCTCTGGCGTCGACGTGCCTGGCGAGAAGCGCACGACGGAGATCGGCCGCGTGTCGCCTATTTGCGAGCCGAGGCTGGTGAATTGCTGGGGCAAAGAGGGCATCAGACGCCGCGCCTCGCGCAGATACCTGCCTCGCCGCTCACCTTCAATGGCTCGAACAGCGCCTTGCGCTGGGCGACGATCCGACTCAGCGGCACTGTGGCCTCCACACGTTGCCGCGCGACTCTCGCTTTTGCGCTATCGGCTGGTCAGCTTCACAAGCAGATGTCGTTCAGTGCGTCAACTCACGCAACAAGAGAGGTCCGAGCGATGGACTGGCGGGCGCGAAGCAGCGCGTCCGTGCCCTCTGTGAAGAACTCCTCTTCTTGCTGCAGGCGGATAGCGGGTCAGCAGAGTCCGGCCGAGCCCAGCAGCACAAAGCATGTGCGCTGATGCATGCAAGTTACGGCCGGCCAGCGCAGGCGGCGCGAGTACGAGTCACACTCACCTCTTCCTCCTCGCTCTCCTCGCTGACGACACTCTCAGCCTCCTCGCCCTCCTGCTCCCGGCGCTGGCCCTCCTTGACGAGCTCCTCGCGCAACCGCTCTCGCCGGTCTGGCCTCCGCTCTCCGAACAGCGTGATGGGCTGCCCGAGCTGGCGCAGCCGTTGCCGGACCTTTGCGTCGTCGGTCGGCACGGCGAGGCTGCGCGCAGTCTTGCGCGACTCGAGCGCAGCGACGAGGGCGGCATCGGCGTCGCGTGCTCGCGAGATGGACGCATCGAAGCCGGGCGCCGGCTGCGTGTCTGTGCAAGACGGCGGGTCAGTCTGCCGGCCAGCCGAGCGGTGCGGCACACGCACCGAGCTCATCGGCATCGATGCCGCCGGCAAAGGGCACGTCGTCGAGGTTCATGTCCGCCATGCTGCTAGCGCCTCCGATGGACCGCGGACAAGTGCCGATTCAGAAGATGCAGCGCTTCCGCAGGCGGACGGACGAGCGATGAGACGGGAAGAGGGTGCGCAGGGATGTGGTTGTCGGGACGGTGGAGGCGCGGCGGCGCCATGCCCGCCTTCTTCGCGCGACCGGCTCCGCTCAGCGCGCGTGGGAACAGCAGCAGCTGCTCCACGCCTCCCCGCCTCACGCATCCTGTCTGCCCTCCTCACACTTGCGCAGCAGACATGCACAGGCCCGACACTGGCCGCATCGGCTGCTCTGGACGGAACACTGTATTGTTGCGTAAAAGGCATGATGAAAATATGGGCATGCAGCGGACGCAGCACGGCGCACGGCGGGCAAGGGTGACATGAGGCGGAGGCGCAGTCTGTCGGCAGGGACACAGCCGACGAGGTGAGCGGCAAATAGACACACGGCAGAGCTCAGCGGGCGGCGATACGCCCAAAGTAGAGGATGTACGGACTGCTGCTGTTCTGTAGGGCGTGGGACCAGGAGGCGTGAGCAAGGAGCAAGCTTGCTGTTCTGCGAGCGACCTCACCTGCAGCTCTTTCAGGTCGGACCGCTTCGTGACGCGGCTGTCGTCGGCGTAGTACCAGTCGCCGCCGGAGCGGATCGAGGCCGTGTAGTGGCCCGTGTTGAGACTGCGGCGAGGCGTCAGCAAGAGTGCCGTGGACAGCCGCGCTCTACACGGACCTGCCAAAGTGGTGCACGACGCCCTGCAGGCGGTACAGATAGGGCGGCTGCTGGCTCTGGCTCGTGGGCACGCCCTTCGGCAGGATCCCCGGGTGCGGCGGCATGTAGTTGGTCAAGTCGAGCGTCTCGTTGATCGGAAAGTCGACGAGCGTCTGCACCTTGTCCGTGCCGCGCGCAAAGGCGAAGCGCTTGAGGTGCACGAGCAGGATCTGCGCCAGGCGTCAGCACTGAAGAGGGCGAGCACGCCGCGGCTGAGGCTCACCTGCGGCAGGCGAGAGATGGTGAGGCGCTTGCTGGCCTTGCGCATCTTCTTGCACGCGGGGCAGTGCCACATGTCGGCCTTGTCCATGACCTCCTCGCGAACGAACGCGTCCAGGCACTGATGCAGCGTCACCTTGGCGCCGCGGTTGTGCGCAGGAATCGGCAGCGAGAGGTACATGAAGGCGTTGTACGTCGTGGAGGTCTGCGCGAGGGTCAGCACATGGCCGCGCGCGAGGCCCGTCAGACTCACCTTGCCGCACGTCAGGCAGCTCATCTTGTTGCGGAACTGCCCCTGGAACCAGTCGACGATGAGCGAGTCGTTGCGCTGGCGGTAGATGCTCCACTCCTTGACGCTCGCAATCTGCTGCGACAGCGTCTCGAGCTCGTGCTCGCGCGCCGGCGTCATCTCGACGGGCGGCGGCTTGTGCACGACGTGGTTGAGATCCTCGTGCAGGCCGTCGAGCAGGAATGCCAGGAACTCCTGCGCGTCGTGCTGGTCGTAGCCGCGGAACGCCGGCGCAAAGCGCGTGATGGCCTCGCGGAACGTGACGGGCGAGACAAACGTGAACTGCTCGGACCACATGACGCGGATAAGCTGCGCAAACGCCTCGGCGAGAGCGCCTTGCGTGCCGAGCGGGTTCGTGCGGTTGATGGCGCGCTTGTAGCTCCCGTCTGTGGCTGCCGCGTCAGTTGTGCGGCCAGGAACAGAGGAGCGACAGGACTCACCCAGCATGAAGCGCGCCAACGGCACCGTCGCACTGAGACACTGCAGCGTCGCGTTCATATAGCAGCTGTTGCCCACATTCTTCAGCCCCGTCAGGCCGATGCGCGCGTTCTCGTTCGCGCCTGCTCGGCTCTCTGGCGCCGCTGTGCTCGCGGAGTAGCTCAGGCTGCGGTTGCTAGGATCGGCGGCAAAGGATGAGGGCGGGCGGCGAGCGATGTCGAGCGAGCCGGTGCCGTTGCGCATCGCCATGCCGCCGAGGGAGGATGAGTGCGAGTGGGCGGCGGCGCGTGTCGACGCGACGCCGTTGGACGCCGCAGCCATCGGTGGCGGTGTGAGCGCCGGCGAGCTTGCGAGAGCTGCACTGGCAGATGTTGCGCGCAGCTGCGGGTACTCGAAGCCGTGACTCGGGCCGTCCGGGCGATGCAGCGGCTGCCCGGAGAAGGGAATCGACGGCTGCGAAGAGAGATAGTCGCTCTGCCGGCGCGACGACGACGCCGAGCTGGGCGTGGGCGGAAAGGAAGGCGCACCCGCGGGCGGCGTGGCCATGGCGCCGCTGCCCATGCCCGACGCGGACTGATACGCTCGTGCTGGCAGAGAAGGGGGAGCATAGCTCTGCGGCGGCTGCGGGGCGCGTGCGAGCGGCGGAGGCGTAGGCATGGCCGAGTCGTAGGCCGCGCCCATCACGACGCCCTGCCGCCGGGCTCTCCTCGCCTCGTCCTCCTGCTGCTGCGAAGGCGATGGTGACATGGCTGCGCTGGCCTGGATAGGCCGCAGCCCGGCCAGCCCAGAAGCGCCCACCTTGCGCGCCCACGACTGCAGGCCGCCGATGAGCAGCACCGGATGATGCCTCAGGGGCCGCGAGAACTCCAGTTCGTAGATGGCGCGGAAGACGGTCACGAGCGTGCGGTGTGCCTCGAGCACCTGCTGGCCGAGCTCGGGCGGTGGAGGTGCGAGCGTGCGCGACTGTGCGTCGTACACGACGACGAGGTCGTACGTGTGACGCGCAGCGAAATTCGAGCACTCGGCAGGCGATGCCCCGCTCGCAGCGAGCAGCTCAGAGATCTCCTCCGGGCGCATCCTGAGGAGAGCTTGGGTGAGCAAGCGCAACACGATGCCGGTCAGACGCGTGCAGCTCGGCGCAGCACTGACCCGTCACGAAGCCGCGCAGCATCGAGCCCGACGCTGTCGCCCGCAATGTGGCAGTCCTCCCATGCCTGGCGGCCCTGGCGCACATCGATGAGCAGAATGGAGCGTGCCCTGCGCTTCACGATGCGCGACCCGCCCTCGGCAGCCGGGTCGGAGACCGTCACGTAGCCGGGGTTCATCAGCATCCACAGCTCTTCCACGCTGACCGAATTGGTGCGAGGCAGCGCCGGCCCATCGGTGGCAGCGGCATGCGTGGACAAGGCCAACGACCCTCGCTCGCCAGCCGGGCCCTCCAGATGCTGCGTGGCTGGCGACGGGACGCCCTGCGGCGGAGGCGGCGGCGGCGGGAGCGGTCGTGGAGGCGCGACCGGCGGTGACCGCGGCGCCGGCGCGCTCGCCTCGAGCTGCTCCAGCGGAGGATACTGGCTGTGGAACTCGGAGGGCGAGACGATGTGCGTCTTGTACTCCCAGTCGTGGGTGCTCTCCAGGCTCGGACTCATCGCGCCGGCGCCCGGATAGTGCGTGTCCAGCGCAGGCAGGGGTGGCGGAGCGCGCGCTGGCGAGTCCGGCGGCGGCGGCAGTGTAGACGCAGCATCGCCGTCTGTCGGCACGCGCGAAGAGAGCCGGGCAAGATCTTGCCGATCTGAGCCGGCAGCCATGCTGAGGTTGCGCGCATTGACCAGCCCGCCGTCTGTCCGCGGACTGCCCTCGCCAGACGCCGCACGCAAGTTGCTCAGCCGCTCCGACAAGCTCAGCAGCTGATCGTCCGATCGCAGGCCGGGCGATGCCTTGGTAGGCGACGCTATTGCGGGCGCACCAGGCGCCTGCTCGGAGCGAGTAGGGGTGGCGCTGCCGTCGCTCGCCGCGCTCTCGGACTGCGCAAGGGCGTGCGAGCGCGCCTCTTCCCGCGCCTCCTCTCGCGCCTGCAGCTGAGCCTCAAGCCGCGTGGTGCGCTTGATAATGTCGGGCACTTGGCCCATGAAGTCCTGGTAGCGGTAGAAGACTGGCGGCCGCGTGGCTAGCACAGTCGGCCACTCGGCATGCTTCGGGATGAAAGTCGCGACGCTGCGAGGACGAGGTCAGCAGAGTGTCGCCCGGAGCGTGCAGGCCCAATCCGCTGGCAGCGCCTAGTGAAGCGGCCAAGCTGCCGGCGCTCCTCTGGCTTGAGACGGTGTAGCACTCACTTGGCGCTCTTCAGATAGTTGACAAAGGCCTGCTCGAGATTGTTGCCCGCCTCTGCGGACTGCGCCTTCTCGAGTAGGGCGTTGGCTGCGCCGATGTAGCTCTTGATCGAGTACGTCGAGTCGAGCTCTGCACGCGCCGCTCGCCGCAGGTTGACGGGATGATTCGGCGACGAGCGCGCATCTCTCCGCGGCGCAGCGGCTGCGCCGAGGCTGCTGCTGCTGGCATGGTCGCTCGCGCCGCCGTTTGCGCCGTTCGATGTGCGGGTGCTGCGGCTACCCGGCGGCGGTGACGCTGCGGATGCGGCTGCCACGCGCGAGCTCGACGCCGAGACGAGCGCTGCCAGCCCGGCCGACGACGGCGGCGGCCCGAGGCCTGCAGACATGTGGCCGACGGCAGGCGTGGCGAGGCGGACGCAAGCCTCAGCCCGGCGGTGGAGACGGCGCGCGACGTGCCTGGTGCAGCTCAGCACCGCAGCAGCACGTGGAGGGCCACAGCCGAGGCGGGCCAGTCGTCACGCAGACGCCGGCGGCGACTGTCGCGGGGAGCGCCGCTCGCAGCGCAGAGGTGCGCAGTAGGCGTGGGCAGCGTGCGTGCCGGGGGCTGCTGCACGAGGCGGGAATGTGTGGATGGCGAGGTGGGAAGCCAAGGCAGAGGCGCGCTCTGGGCTGCTGCGCCGGCGGCGCGTCTTGTCCAGCGCAGGCGCGCCTCGCTGTCGCCGAGCCGCCGCCGCGCCCAGGCCACGCACAGCCCCTCATGAGCGCGTGGGAGCACTCCACACGTGACGCGCCCGGCGCTGGCGGCCTTGCCTGGAGGCTCAGCCTAGCGCGGCGCTGCACCGGCAGCAACCTCCAGCGATGCAGCGCGACCCAGCCCAGCACCGGCGCTCGGGCTGTCACGTCTCGGGACCTCTCGCAGATCAGCGTCGATTCAGGATGCCGAGCATGCTGCTGAGGCTGCAGCCAGCGTGCGTCAGCCGCAGCCTCGTCCCAGGGGCGAGTCTCTCGATGCTGCGGCTGGAGTGGAAGTGCAATTTAGCCTTCTGCTTGCTCCCCGCACTCGACTCCGCACCCGAGGCGCGAGTCACGCAGGGCGCGGGTGCAGCGGCAGTCACGCGCGCCAGGCGCACGAGCCCGGCGGCTGCGGAGCCGGCATGCCCCGGCCTGGCCGCAGCGCTGCATGGTCCCCGCACCGATCCACGGCGGGTCCGCTGCCGCACCGCTCGTCCTCCCACCACCACCTCCGCAACGCACACCTCGCCAGGGCAAGCACCGCTGCATCACCACAACCGCGCGCCTGGACCGCTCGGCAGCGCAGCCCTTCCCCTCTCGTCTGCTCCTCCACACACCGGGCGCCAGGCCCGCGACGCCCCGGCTGGCACGCACCCATCATGTGAGCTGCAGCCGCACTCGCCCCGCCGAGGCCAGACGTCGCTGACCTCGCTGCGCGCAGGGCGTATCAAATCTCGCGGCGAACATGGTCGCAGCTGCACCACTTCGCCTCGTTTCCGCAGACGGGCATCAGCCTGGCGCAGATGGTCGCGTTCGGCAAGAACCGCAACCCGGGCACTATCATGCAGGCCGGCCGCTTCCTTGCTGGTGCGTGCGCTGGCTGCTGCAGCGGCACAGAGTGCACGCGAGCGCCTTTGTCTTGTATGCTTACCCACGTGCGCAGAGGAGCTGCCGATCCGCCTGGCACACCGAGTCAAGGAGCTCGACGAGCTGCCAAACGGGCTCAACGAGATGCCGAGCATCATCCGCGTCAAGGACTGGTACGCGCAGAGCTTCGAGGTATGTCGAGACCCGAGTTTGCTTAGGGTGGCCTCGAGCTGCCAGCTCGAAGCTTCGTCTGACACCCTGGGCGACCTCCAGGAGCTGGTCAAGTTCCCGCCGCCGCAGCTGCCCGACGCTATCCGCGCTGAGCTGTCCGAGTCCGTGTCGCGGAATCCGGCCTCGCTGCCAGGCTCGACACCAAATCCGTCGCTCTCTGCCGAGGGCGCAGAGCTGGAGGAGGGCCGGGATGCCGCCATGAGCAGCTGGCGCATGCGCGAGCGCGCTCGCAACATCGCAGCTGACTCGGCTGCGTCTGATGACGGCAAGGTGGGCGACGATGTCGTCGCGGAGCTGGGTGGGCCAAAGGATCGCAAGCGGCAACCGATCGACCGGAGGTGAGAGTCTGCATCGAGGAGTGACGGAAGAGCGCTGCAGCAGGTGGAAGCGATGCCGCGCTGTCGAGGTGCAAGCGCCGCACGCGCAGCTGCCCCAGCGCGCTGTTGCCGCCCGACTGACCACGGCCGCCGGCAGATACTATGCAAACCACGCCAACATCAAGTCGTGGCCGCCAGAGGTGCACGACTACAACGAGTCCTTTACGCGCTGTCTCGAGACGATCAAGAAGCGGCACGACGCCGTTGTGACGACTGTCGGTGAGTGCACACGCTTTGTCCCTCCCTCGCCGGAGTCGTGACTACGCGCGCCAGCGAGTCGCGTTCTCCTGGCTGAGTCAGATGGTGGTGCTGGGTTGCGGTGCTGTCAGAGGCCCCCCCACATCCGAGTCCCTGCTTCCTTCGGCCCTTCTCGCCGGCGTCTTACGCAATCGACCCACCCCTCTACCTCCCATCGCCGGTGCCACTGCGCTCAGCCCAAGGCGTGCTCGAGTACAAGCGCGCACGGCGCGGGCAGAACATCCAGGCCGACGTGCAGCGCTTCCTCGACCGCTTCTACATGTCGCGCATCGGCATCCGCATCCTCATCGGCCAGCACATTGCGCTCGCGCGCACCAACCCAGAGACGCCCGCATCGCTCGACGGCGAGCCGCTCGGCTCGAGCGGGCGCATCGGCGGGCAGGAGCCGGAGAAGTACGTGGGCATCATCTGCACCAACACCAATGTCGGCGCCATGGCGCACGAGGCGATTGAGAATGCGCGCTTCATCTGCGAGGAGCACTACGGCCTCTTCAAGGGCCCGCCCGTGCAGCTCATCTGCCCGCCGAACCTGACGTTCATGTGAGTGGAGCCTGGCCCAGCGCGCGGCGCATCATTGACCCTGTTGGCTCTGGCAGGTACGTGCCGAGCCATCTCAACGTGAGTCAAAGCCCTCTGCGCCGCCCGGCTGCGCCGACTGACGCGCGCGCCTCAGCACATGATGTTCGAGCTCCTCAAGAACTCGCTGCGCGCCGTCGTCGAGCGCTACGGCGTGGAGAACGAGGACCACTTTCCGCCGATCAAGGTCATCGTCGTCGAGGGCAAGGAGGACATCACGATCAAGATCAGCGACGAGGGCGGCGGCATCCCGCGCAGGTGCGTGCTTGGCATGCAGCGCGCCTTGTGCCTCGTTTGCTGACTCAGGCAATGTGCAGCGAGATGCCGCTGGTTTGGACGTACATGTACACCACTGCGCAGTCGGAAGACCTCGGTGAGTCGCCAGCAGTCTCGCAATGCGGCGCGCGCTGACACCTCGCCAGACCCCGACTTCCAGGCCTCCGACTTCAAGGCGCCCATGGCCGGCTTCGGCTACGGCTTGCCGCTGGCGCGCCTGGTGAGCTCCTCGTGCGCTGCGAGTAAGAGCGCTTGCTCACGACCCACGCTTCGCAGTACGCGCGCTACTTCGGCGGCGACCTGAAGCTGATCTCGATGGAGGGCTACGGCACGGGTGCGTGCGCTTGCAGGACGAGTGTACCCAGCGCGTTGACTGACAGCGCTTCTCTCGCTCAGATGTGTACGTGCACCTGGCACGTCTGAGTGGATCTGCAGAGCCCCTGCCATGAGGCGGCTCCGATCGCTGTGCTGCGGCCGTCAGGCCTCTGTAATTGTACCTGTTTCCTGCCAATGGCGCGCGATCGGCGAGGCTCAGGCGTGCAGGCTACGCTATGCGTCCATTACAGAAAGTCGTCATCGAACGCCCACTGCGAACGGTCGTCGCCGGCGAATGCACCGGCTCGTGAGGGCGGCGCGCTGCCTGGTGCCGCTCGCTCCACCCGTCGTATGGCGCGGCCGGGCAGCATGATGAGGCCGCGCCAGCATCGCGACTCCTGCGTCTCGCCGCCTTCGCCTCGCCGCACCTCCCAGGCCTCGTTCAGGACCAAGTTCTGCTGCCGATCTAGGCAGATGAGCGTGCCCTCGATTGTCCGGTCTTGCTCGAGGGAGACGCGGAGCGCCTGACTCAGAAAGGCGCGGAGCTCGCCAGGCACGACGGGCGCGGTGCTCTGCACCTGGACGTACTGCAGAAGGGCAGACAGGGCGTGAGAAACGAGATGTCATTGAGCGAGGGATGTGTGCCGGGTCGCAGTGCGGGCTGGGCGTGGCGCAGCCTAGTCTCGCTCGCGATGGCGGGAGCGATAGGCGTCTCCGGCAGCGTCACGCGCGTGCGGGCTGCGGCTCCGCGCTGCCGGCTCGTATGGGCGAGCAGAGGGCCGACGGTCATCGTCGTCGCGCGCGCTGGATCGCCGCGGCTCGTCCCGCTCGCGCACAGCGCCGCGCTCGTCTCTGCGCCTCTCGGTCGACCGACGAGCGTAGCGGTCGTCTGGGCTCCGGCTCCGGCTTCTGCTGCGGCCGCGAGCGCCGCGTGATCCTTCCCGCCCACCCTGGTCCCCGCGACGCACCTTGCCCTCGCGCTCGTCGCGCTCGCGGCGGCGTTCAGCGCGCTCGGCGCGGACGCGGACCTTCTCAGCATGGCGCTGCTCGCGGACCTGCTCTTTGGCGAGCTTGCGCGCGAGCTTGCGGTCCTCGTGCGAGAGACCGTTGTCTTCTGCCGGCCCTCGACTGCTGCTGCCCTCCGCTGCGGATGACGGCCCGCCCCATCTCGAGTTGGCGAGCGGTGCGGTGTTGGCGCCTGTGCCTGCAACGCCAGGAGCAGCCGCCGAGCCGCGGAGGAGTGCAGAGCCCGGGGCCGTGGACGACGAGAGCACGCCAGCTTTGATGCCACTGGTCCGTCAGGCGTGAGCAGCTGCCTCTCGCTTTCCACAGCAGCATGCCCGCGGGCCCGGCGTACTCACAGACGGCGGTTCATCTCCTCCTCCTCGCGCATCTTGACCTCTCTGAGCTCCTCGCGGCGCTTCTCGCGCTCGCGCTCCTGCTCCTCGACGCCGCCCTCCTTGTTGTACCAGTTGACGTCGCGCCCGTTCTGCCAGCGGCCCGTGGGCACGGCGACCGAGTGTCCGAGGTAGTTCTCGCGGTCCTTGTCTGCGCGCACATTGTCCCAGCTGAACTCTGCTGCGCCGCCCCGCGTGCCGCCTCTGTGGATGGGAATGCAATAAGCACGGTGTCACGCACACGGCTTGGTCTCTTCTGGCTGCTCACCGAGTCGGGCCGAACATGACGAGAGGCCGTGTGGTGGAGGTGTGGTGGAGGTGACGATCGAGCCTAGCCGCACTGCGCGAGGCTCCATGCGTGGCGCGCCGCCGCCGCCCGCCAGAGCCAGATCACGTGCGTGTCCTCCTCTAACGCTGCCACTTGGCTCAGGCCTGTCATCGCTGCTAGACAGCATCGCTAAAGCATCGCATCACTGAAAGCATCACATCGCTGGTATAGAGTACAAAGAGCATGCAGAAATCCCATGCGACGGCCTTATCGCGCGCCCACACGCGCCCGCACGCGCTCCCGGGCCCGCCGCACGCGCTCCTCATTCGTGGTGCGCGCCCGTGCATCAGCGCCAGAGATGCCCGCATTCTGGTCAAAAGCAGGTGCAGCCTCAGCGACTCGCCGCACCGGCTTCCGCTCCTCGCCCTTGCTCTTCCGCAGAGCGCCCTGGGCAGCGTCCGCTGGGACGGAGGCGTTCTGTGCGTGGCTCGAGCGCAGCGGTCCGGCGCCGGCTGGAGTGCTGTGTACCAGGCGGACAGACGAGCTCTTCGCAGCAGCAGCCTTCTTGACGCGGGGTGCATCGCTGGAGTCGACGTCACCGAGCGGTCTCTTCCTCGTCGCAGAGGAGGGCGCGGCCAGCAGCGGCGACGAAGCCGACTGCAGGACCGGCTGCGTTGGGCTGGCAGATGCTCTCGCGCTGAGGCTGTTGCGGGCGCTGCGCCGCAGCTGAGGAGAAGACTTCGTCGAAGCGCTACCCTCCGCGAACGATGTCTCTGCAGGCGCCGAGAGACCCGACTCGGCGGACCCGCCCTCCGGGGGGCTCGATTGCGGCGCAGCGAGCTCGACGCCTGCCTCCGCGTGGAACCCAGACGGCGCTGGGCCTTCGGCGCTCAGCAGAGCTACGACTGTCTGAGGCTGGTCGCTGCTTGCAGTGGGCGATACGGCGGGCAACAGTTGCGCGACTGGCCTGGCGGGCGTCGCAGCAGCGGCCGCGGCGGAGGCAGCAAGTCGGCTCTCAGCGAACTGCATGCGCTCTCGCCGCAGTTCCTCTTGCGCGTGGCGGAGCGCCTCCCTGGCGGACTCGATGCCGCGCTCCTCGGCCTCCGTGTTCTCCAGACGCCGGCGGAGCACTGCCTCCTGCTCGGCGAGCTCCTCGAGCTTGCTGGCGATGTTGCGTGGATCCGCCTGCGCTGCAGCTGCCAGGCGCGTCTCTGCCTCGCCGAGGCGTGTGACTGCGTGCACGAGCTTGGCCTGCAGCTCCGCTCGCTCGTCCTTGTCGCTGCGCACGCGCAGGATGCCGCTCGCGCCGATGCTTGCTGCGTGCGCCGACGCTGCACTCGCACCTAGCACGCTGCTGGCCTTTGCCGACTCGTCCAGGGCGCTCTCTGCTCCCGCGTCGCGGGCAGATCGCACTGCCGCGGCATGCGTCGATGCCTCCGACGCGCGGACCAGACGCAGAGCTTCGGCTCCGGCAGTGATGGCCTCAGACGCACTGACTAGTGCGCGAGTCGCCGGGTGCGCAGCACTGCCGTCCAGCACAGTGGGCAGCTTCTGGCTGGGCGGGAAGACGTCTCGTGTGCCTAGCGCTTGCGGCGGCGGGCGGCCCTCGTTGCCGGGCAGCAGAACATGCACACTGTGGGCCGCACGCCGGAGAGCGTTGAGCGAGTCGGTGGCGAGGCGCTTGAGGATGCGGTTCTCGTCGCCGCGCTGGGCTGCGCGCTGCTCGGCGTCGGCCACGATGCTGCCGATGCTCGCGCTGGGCTCCGAGCTGCCGGCCGCAAAGGCAGCTGACACGATGGCGAGCTGCGGCGCCACACCGCGCGATGCAGCGAGTGTGGCCTCAGCATAGCGTGCCCGGAGGCGGACGTCGGCGCGCTCTGATGCCAGCCGCTGGGACGCCGCCGCAGCCTTGATGCTCTGCACGGACCGGCGTGCGACCGCGAGGTCTGCGCGGGCCGACGCCAGCTGGCCGCCCTGGTGTTGCAGCTCGGCAGTGAGTGCACTGTGGCGAGAGTTAGCGACGCAGCAACGAAGCCAGGCGCTCGGCGTGACTCACGCGACGCGGGCCCTCTCGCGCTCTCTTTCCCGCTCAACCTTCTCACGCCCTTCCTTCTCCTCGCGCTCCCGCCGCTCGCAGCGCTCCAGCTTGTCGCTGAGCTGGCGGTTTCTGGTGGCCAGCGCATCTCTCAGGTCGACATCCTCCTGCCGCTGGGCGAGCAGCGTGTGGATCGCGTCTGCTAGCGGCGCGAGTGCCGCGCTCGGCAGATTCGCGAGGGAGAGCGGCGCGGCGAGGTAGCCGCGGGCGAGCAGCTGGGCGTTGAGCTGCTCGAAGGTCGGGCGCAGCGGCACGTCGTCGTCGGCGCCGAACGGGTCGTCGCCGTGGAAGGGGGCGTCGGCCATCTTGCGATACGCTGGAGGGTGTGGGAGTGGGTCGGCAAGAGGCCAAGCATCCGACGCGGCGTGGAGGCACATCAACACGACGCGGCTCGCACGACGGCGCGGCAAGGCTGCGCGGCGCGGCGCGCGCGCGCGCGCGCGCGAGACGCGCCTGTCACGTGCAGCCGTCGCGCGCGCCCCGCTCGAGAGCAGCGGCCGCGCCTCGGCCACTCCTTCCTCCGCACCCTCACCATCCTGCTGCACCTGCTTCTCGGCGTTCCGCATCGCAGCGTCACCGCCCTCTCTGCTCGCGCGGCCTGCGTCACTTCTCGCTGCCACGTCGTGTGCGCAGGCGCAGCGCCACCGCGAGCACTCCGCCGAGCAGCAGCGCAGGGAGCGGTGACCGCAGTCCGAGCAGGCGGTCTCGCTGGGCAGCCCGTCCAACGCGAACTCGAGCGCCATGTTCTTCCTGAAGACGCTCACGCACAAGATTCAGCTGCACCCGAGCTACTTTGGGCCCAGCTTGAGTGACTACCGTGAGTGCGAGAGGCAAGCTCGTGCAAGGATGGGGGCTCGCTCTCAGGAGCGTCGGGCGGAGCGCTCTGCCCTGGACTGGCGGAGCGTACTGCCTTAGACTGGCGCTTTGACTCGCCTCTTGGCCTCCCAACGATCACGTAGAGACGCCCAGCCCCCGGCGCTGACGCACTGTGCGCGTCGGCAGTGCGCAAGCAGCTCAAGGCGGAGGTGGAGGGCACCTGCACGGGCAAGGTCGGCTTCATCGTCAAGGTCACGGGCATCATCGATGTCGGTGACGGCGTCATCCTGCCTGGCGGCGACGGCAAGGCCGAGTTCGAGAGCACGTACAATGCCGTCGTGCTGAAGCCTGTGAGTCGCTGCGCCGGGACCTCGTGGGTGAAGTCGTGCGCGGGCGGCAGGGCACTTGCCCTGCCTCCCCCTCGCAGCTGTTCCCAGTGCGTTGTCAGCGCTCAGACCGGCTTGGCGCACAGTTCAAGGGCGAGGTGGTCGACGCCCTCGTCACCAACGTGAACAAGATGGGCTTCTTCGCGACGGTGGGGCCGCTGCAGATCTTCACGTCGGTGCACCTGCTGCCCGTCGACTTCAAGTTCCAGCCCGACTCGAACCCGGCCGAATACGCCAGCGCCGACGGCTCGGTGAGTCTGCAAGGCTGCTGCTCACAGCACAGCAGTGCCCTGACCGTGTGCGTCGCAGACCATCGTGAAGGGAAAGAAGGTGCGGCTGCGGATCGTCGGCACGCGCATCGACGCCAACGAGATCGTGAGTGGAGGCGTGTGCGTGCTGTGCAGCCCGGCTGACCAGCCGTGCGCTGCCTAGTTCGCTGTGGGCCTCATGAAGGAGGACTACCTAGGTGCGTCTGCGGCCCCTCGGGCAGCGCAGCACCCCGGCTCACCCTCCATCGCTGCGCAGGACCATTCGACTGATGGACAGCACTGCTCTGGGGCGGTCGCAGACGCTGCTCGGTTGCTCAGGGCCATGAAATGCACTACATCCGCGCGTACACACGCCTGTTGCTGTCGCTTCTCCTGTCCCTGCCGCTCGTTCAGACAAGATGTAGCCTGTCGGGCGAGGCGAAGCAAACGCGTCTGCGAGAGAGCGTCGTTGCTACCTTTGAGCTTGTGATAGCGCTTGGATCGGCCCTGAGGTAGCGGATGCCATATGCTAGGAGCAGATTAGTTCCGAGCGGGCGGCGGAGGATGCGTAACGCAGGCACAGCTGGAGGGATCAAAGCTGCGCCTGTCTGACGCTAGTGCAGGGGACTGCCAGTGGCCGCTATGCCGCGAGCGCCCGTAAAGCGGCGCTGAGCTCACTGGCGCGCGCCATTGTAACTGCGGTCGCAAGCAGGTCGTGTTGTCCTCGCGTTTGCAGTCGCTCGAGACCCTGCGCACGGATGTATGCAGAAGCTGCGATGCTGAAAACTCGCGAGGCAGGCGCCGCAGCCGCCGGCTTGACAGAAAAGCGCGCCACACGACGCCGCCGCGCGTTGGATCAGCTTTGTGAATATGTGCCGCATCGCTCGTGAGTTTTCACCCTTCCATCGCCGCCCGACTCGCCACCAAGCGGCAGACGCGATCGAACTACATGAGCGGCCGGCATCGCCTCGAGCACAGGGACTGGCTCATCGGTGACTGTAGCTGGCTTCCGCCAGGGCGACGGACGCGGCGTCGAGACACACACGCGCTGTCACACCTCTCGCTGCGATTAGTCAAGGTGGCGCCGGGAGCGACCAGTCCAGAGTGCTGACACCGCGGCTATGCAGCTACACCGGGCGCCTTTGCGATCAAGTGATCCCGTCGCAGCTTGCGCGCAGCACTAGAGTGTGTGTGGAGACAGCACATGCAGAGCACAGTGACTAGATGATTACGGCCGGGGCGATGGGATGATACAGGATATGGCGAGGCATGAGAGCGGTCACGAGCAGGCTGGCGGCGGCGGTGGCCGCACGATCAGCCCATGCCGCCCCACACGCCGCGGATACGCCGCGCCAGCTGGATGTCGCGCTGCATGATGGTGACACGCTGGTGCAGGGCGGGTCAGTCGGGGTCACGATTGGGCCGGCAATGCCGCTGACTGACCTTGGCGTGGATGGCGCAGAGGTTGCTGTGTCGGGCAGAGGTCAGCGAGCGCGCTCGTGGCCGGACGGGTGATGCAGCAAGCGAAGGCAGTCGGGCGGACGCCCTGGCGTGTGTGCTCGCTTGTCTCGGGCCGCAGCACTCACGCGTCTTCGAACAGGTGCACGAGGTACGCCTCAGTGGCCTCCTGCAGCGCCAGGATCGCGCTGCTCTGCCAGCGCAGGCCCGCGCCGCCGGTGCCGTCGTACACATTGGTGATGAAGTCGTCGGCGACCTCGCGCACGACGCGCGCGAAGGGCAGCTTCTGGATGAGCAGGTCCGTCGACTTCTGGTAGCGGCGGATCTCGCGCAGCGCGACTGTGCCCGGGCGGAAGCGTGCCTTTCGCCGGCCGGCCGCAGAGAGGTCCGCAGCTGGGTGGGGATTGTCAGCTCGAGGCGGTGCGCAGGGCCGTGCGAAGTGCTCACTTGTATCGTTGCCTACGCTTCTCCTACCGCCGCGCGAAGCGCCTCCGACGCTCTGACGGGCACGCGGCGCCATGGTAGGCGATATAGAGAGGTGCTGAGCTCACAGGAGCAGAAGGGCTAGGTGCGGCTCTGTGAACAGGGCCGACGGAGGCGCTGAGCGAAGAGAGGCTGCGTGCGAGGCGGAAAAGGCCAAGCGGTGGAATGTGCTCTGCAGACGAGCAGCAAACGGTACGCTGAGGCCGCGCGCTGGCGAGTGAGGAGGCGCTGCGACGTGCAGGAGCGGCGGTGAGGAGTCTCGCGGGGGGGATGTGGTTGCGCGGGAAGGTGCGCCGGTGTGGGCGAGCGTTGTGTTGTGCGCTTTGGCGCGCGCGACGCGTCTGAGGCGTTTCGGGACTCGGGCCGCGCCCGACCTACATCTGCGTCGCCCCTCTACTCCACCTTGCCCCATCTCCTCGTCCCTCTTCACCGCACGCTCCCACCCTCGCCCGCACCTGCCTACTTTTGCCGCCAAAATTGCGCTCAGATACTGCGCTCTGCATTTGCGTCATCTTGTACAGCGCAGCCTCCTCGTGGATGCGCTGCTAGCCGCGCACAGCTGCTGGCCATGACGGACAATCAGCCAGCTGAGACATCGACGGCCGCCACCAGTATCGCCAGCCACGCTCAGAGTGAGCGCCCAGCCGACGCCGACACTCTCGCAAGTCTACTCGAGACTCTTGCCGCACTCTCTGTCAATGCAGCACCGCCGCTGGCGGGTGCTACTCGACGCGAGAAGCTAGCGCAGCTCGATGCCCTCTTGGCCTCGCTCGTCTCGGCCAACACGACGGCTGCCGTAGGAGATGTGCTCGACTGGGACGCCCTTCTCCGCACGCTCCCCAGCCTGGCGCCCGACTCTGCTCGGCGTCTGCTCCCTGCCCTCACAGCAATCGGCCCTCCTGCGTCGGCCTTGCCGCGGCTGCACGCTGCAGCGATCAGTGCGCTGTCGCATCGAGGCAACGACAGCTGGCTGCGCGCGGCGGCCAGCGCACTGCGGGCGTGCGGAGCGGCGGTGATGCGCACGCAAGGGCCGGATAGTGGAGCGAGCTCGAGTGCGAAGACAGCCTCAGGCGCTCCAGCGTCGCGGCTGGACGCATCGACGATCGCTGCGCTGCTCGACACGGCACTTGCGGCCCTGGTGCGCGGTGGAGCTGCCACAATCGCTGCCGCTCCCGCACCCCAGTCCGCTGTGCAGGCCGAGCGTATGGGCTTTCAAGGCGGTGCATTGACCTTCGGCAGGCGCGGGCCGACCCGCAGTGGAGGGCCTAGTGAGGCTGCTGCTGGGGTAGCAGCACCGCGCAGCCAGTCCCGCCTCGGTTGCAGCCCGACGCTGCCCGCCTCTCCGTCTAAGCCGCGGGCTCGGCAGGCCACGGACGATGAGGCAGGGTGGACGAGTGCAGCCAGCCAGAGCGGGACTGACGATCACGATCCGCAACGGTGAGCTCCACGGTCGCCTTCGTAGCTCAAGACTGCTGAACAGTCGCGCCCACAGCGAGGCAGAAGCTGCCCGCACGCTCCGCCTGGGCGCTCTGAACCTTCTCTCTGCCCTGTGCATCGTCAGTACACTGCTCTGTGCCTGCGATCGCCATGCTGATCCCGTTTCTCAGTCGCACGCGACCGGTATACTGCCCCACTGGCGATGGGTACTCTTTGGAGGTACGGCTGGAAGTGCAAGCCTGTGCTCCGCAATGGAGCGGGACCCGTCGCTGGCAGTGCGGGTGGGCTCGATGCATGCCGTCGAAAGCCTGCTGCAGGGCGCAGAGAGGGCCGGGTCCCTGGCCGCAGCGCAGGAGCGGTGAGTGCGCCGCCAGCCTCGTCAGCGACCTCAGCTTACGCCCGCGAAGTCTGTCCACACGCGGCGACAAGTTCACGCCGCTGTCGGCGCGCATCGCCGAGATGCTCGTCGAGCTGCGCACCCGCCTGGCAGTGATGCTGCAGAGATGCGCCGAGCTGGAAGTCACGATGCGGGCCGAGCAGCAGCTGCCCAGGGCGTTCCTCGAGAGCACCGAGGCCCTGCTCAAGGTGAGTTGAGGCGATCGACCTTCTCCGCTGCGTGCACTGAGGCGCGTTGCATCGCAGGTCATCCGCATCTTTGTGCAGACGACGAGCAAGTCCAAGTTCCTGCAGCAGCATGCAGCCACAATCCGCTCGCCGACGCTGTCACTGAGCGCCTGCCGCGAGCCGCGCATCGCAGTCAGCGCATACGCCCTTTTGGGCCTCCTGCTGGGCTCGTCGGATCAGGGGCCGGCTACAGATGTGCAGGACGACGAGACTGCCCGGCAGATCGCAGATCAGCTGCTCCTCTCCGTGCAGCAGGACGGAAATGCCGAGGCGGTCGGGGCGCAGGCGTGGAGGGCTTTTGGCGCGCTGGCGCAGGGGCGCTGGAATGCACTGGGGTGAGTGGCCCGCAACGAGCTGCGCATTCTGGCTGACTCCCCGACAGTGACGCCCGGCAACTGCACGCCGGTCAGCTGGTCTGCGACTCTCTCGCAAGCCCGAACGGCGCAAGTGTCGTGCGAGAGGCGGCAGCGCAGGCCTTTGTCCAGATGCTCCGCGCAGAGGCTGCGCACAGCTGCACAGGGACGGCCTCTCGTCCGCCAGAGCAGCTGCACGGCTTGATCACCCGCGCCGTCCTGACAGACGGCCTGTCGTCGACGTGCAGGGCGCTCTGGGCCGAGGTACTACCCGACTGGGCGAACATCCGCGCAGCCGATGCCGCCGAGCACGCCGACCGCCTGACTCGCGCGCTGCAGCGCTTCGCCCGCGATTCCGAGTCGACGGTGCGCGCTGCTGCCGCACGAGCTCTTGGCGTCGCTCTCGCAGAGGCAAGCCAACGCCCGCGAGGAGCAGATGACCCTTGGTGCTGCAGAGCGGAGGTGCAGGCCATCGTCTTTGGCGAGAACGGGCTGCTGCGCGACTCGACCCCGCTCGTGCGCATGCGAGCGGTATGGGCCTTGGCCAATGCCGTAGACGCCATGACGCTCGACGCCAGATCGGACGAGGACTGGCTGCGCAAGGCGCAAGCAGCTCGAGCCGCCGCGGCGGACGACGAGCGCATTGCCGTACATGCCTGGCGTGCTCTCGGCAGCGTCCTCTTCGCCATGCCTCCGACACGGACGTCTGCTGTCGAGGCCGAGGCGCGCGCGTGCCTCTCCGCGCTCATCGCAGGCCTGGCGACGGCGGTCCGCTCGCCGAAAGGCGCCTGGAACGGCGCCAGTGCCATCGCGCGCGCCTTCCAAGAGCCTGTTGTGCGTGCACTCGCCGTGCAGGCCAATCTCGCGGGCGCGGCGACTGCAGCGCTGGCTAAGTCCCTGGCGGCCCGCTCGTTCAAGACACAGCTCAGCGCCGCACGTGCGCTGTGCCTACCCACGAGCGTCGGCGAGTACGGCGGCGCCGAGAGCGGCAGCATGCTGCGGCGCGACGTCGACCAAGCGCGCTCGAGCATCGACGAGCGCGTGCGCGACGCCAAGTTCGCCGAGGCGCAGCTGCACGGCTATCCGTGTGTGACGGCACTTGAGCAGCTCGATCTGTGAGTAAGCTCCGGACGTGCACTCTTGCTGCGCTGACGCCCGCCGCGCTCAGCCACCTCACCCAACTCGGCATCTGACCTGTTTCTGCGTGACGTGATGCATTCGCGCCGACTCCATACCCCCTCACCAGCTGGCCAGCTGCTCCCGTGTGAGCGGTGCCGTCTCCTCCTCGTACTCGACCTCGAGCCGCGCGCCGCCTGTGTCATCGCAATGCTCAGCCGTCGTCGTGCGCCCGCGTGCGCGTGCCACTCACCCTTCTTGCCCTTCTTTGGCTTTGCCTTGTCTGTCTTGCCCCGCTTGGACGGGCCCGCGGGCGGCGCCGCCTTGCGCTTCCGCCCGGCCTCGTCGCCGTCGTCGCCAGCCTCGCTGCCCTCCTCCTCGTCGGACTCGCCCGACTCAGCGTCCGAGTCGGAGGCCAGGCCTAATGACTCGTCGTCCTGCGCGGGCGTCAGGCCGTGCGCTGCAGCGCTGGCACGCACACCACTCACCGAGAAGTCGCCCTCGAGGTCACTCTCGCTCTCGTCGTCGCTGACGAACTCGCGGTCGCCCACGCCCTCCTCGTCCTCGAACTCCTCCTCCAGCAGGTCCTCCTCGTCCTCCTCGTCGCTCTCCTCGTCCTCCAGCTCGATGCCCTCGGCCTGCGCCTTGCCCTCCAGGATCGCGTTCCACACGTCCTCGTTGACGTTGAGCGGCGCGTCGCCGTACGCGCCGCTCTTGAGCCGCGCCAGCAGCTCGGCCTCGATGGACTTCTCCAGCTTGGCGGCGCGCAGCGCCTTGGCCTCGCGCGTCGCCTCGCGGCGCTCCGTCTTCTTCTTGATGCCTACGAGCTTGGGCCTGCCGGGCTGTGAGCGGGCGGTCTGCAGCGGCACAGCAAGCGACTCACTGCTCCTCCTCCTTGAGCTTGATGCGCCGCATCTTGATGAGGTACTGCGTGATCTTCGTCAGGCGCTGCTTGGCCTTGTGCGTGATGAAGTTGCTCCAGTACGGCAGCTCCTGGTCGATCTGCGCGAGCGCCTTTTCGTAATTGTTCGAGAGCTTGATCTTCTCCCACTGGCGCGCAGGCGAGTGGGCGCGCTCGGCCGTCTTGACGAAGAGGAAGATGGCGCCGTCGATCTCACGGACCGTCGCGTACTTGGCGTTGGCAAGCGGGCAGCTTTGCCGGTTGCACTCTGCGCAGGGCTCAGCGTAGGTCACATGCTGCAGAGCGGGCGGACTCACGGCCGCTGAGGTTCATCGGTTGCCGGCAGAAGGTCATGTGCTGCGCGCGGGTGTGAGCAGAGGGCTGCGCTGGCCGGCAGCGGCACACGCACCGTCTTGGTGGAGGGCGCCTTGATCTTGTACGAGCAGAACGAGCCCTCGCCGGCGCCGATGACGGCCCACACGACGTCGTCCGACTGTGCGCCTGCCATGACTGCAGTTTGAGCGGGAGTGAGGTGCTGAGGTGACGGGGGCGAGAGGTGTGCGGCAGTCAGGCGGGGGAGGTGTTGGTGAGAGGCGAGGCTTGGCTGGGCCGGCACCGCCGCTCTGGAATAATTCGCCCGCACGTGACGCGCCCGCGCCAAAAATGTCTGGCTCGGGCCGCGGGAATGGCCGGGTCTCGCGCTCGGTCAGCACCCTGGCCGCCCACCACCATCACCCGCCACCTCGCAATGTCGGCCCCCTCTCCGCCTGCCAACAACCAGCGTGCCGTCGCGGCACTGCTGCGCTCGCACCTCGACGCCGGCGCCGCGCCCGCCGCCGTGTGGTCGCCCGGCTATGTGCCGCTGCGGCGCCGCACTGCTGGTCCCTCCTCGGCACCGCCGGCTGCCGCGTCCTCGGCCGGTGCTCCGCCGCCGGGCTGCCCGATGCACACGCCGGGCGCCGCCGCGGGTGCAGGGCCGTCGGCGTCGCCCTTTGCGCCCAAGGCGGCGGCGCGGCCACACGATGCAGCTCCTGCAGCGGCCCCGAGCTCGTCCCCGAGTTCGTCGTCGGGCTCGTCGTCGGGCTGGTCCGCGGCGCTCAACCCGCTCAACTACATGCCCAGCCTCTCGCAGGCGCCCGCGCCCGCGCAGACGACGGAGCTGCCGACGGAGCGCGTGCGCAGCACCATCCCGCGCGCGCCCACGTCGCCCTCGCCCGGCGCCTCGCCGTACGACGCGCCGTCGGCGTGCCCCGTCAAGCACGACGGCAGCAGCAAGGCCGACGGCGAGGGCGCCAACTGGGAGTACCCGTCGCCGCAGCAGTTCTACAATGCGCTCGTGCGCAAGGGCTGGGAGACGCCCGAAGAGCACGTCGAGATGATGGTGCTGGTGCACAATTTCCTGAACGAGCGGGCGTGGCGCGAGGTGCTCGACTGGGAGAAGGAAATGGGCTCGTGAGTGTTGCGGACAATCGACGACCAGCGCAAGGGGGAGGGGGGGGGGATATTGGTGGAGGGAAGAGAGCTTAGTCGTTCGCCGACGTGAAGCATGCGGCGTCATGCCCCCGCCCTGGCGTGGACGGCAAGGACTTGCACTGCTCATGCGCCGACGAATCGCACTCTACAGCGCTGACAAATCTTGCCAGCGATCCTGCACAGGTCTCTCTCGCACGCTTCCAGGGGCGGCCGGGCACGCTCTCGCCCAAGGCACGCCTGTTCAGCTGGCTCGGTGCGATTGCGCCCTCCCGCTTCAAGTGAGTGCCGGATCTGCATCTCCATGCTGCCTCCTCTGACCTGTCCTCCAGCTCCGAACCGCCATTCGACCGGCACGACTGGGTCGTGCGGCGGCCGGCGGCGGCGCCTGGCGCGCAGCCGCACGACGTGCGCTACGTCATCGACTACTACTCGTGCCCCGATGACGAGGACGGCGAGCCGGTGTTCCACCTCGACATCCGGCCGGCGCTCGACAGCTTCGAGGCGGCGCGGGCGCGGATGCGTGCTGGCTGGCGGGAATGGACCGAGGGCGCGGCGCCAGAGGGGCAAGCGGCCAGGGCCCAGGCGTAGCGCATCGTCCGGCCCGGCGCATGCAATCCACCACCTTTCACCACCCCGCCGCGTTGTGTGACTGCATGTGTTGCTAGCCCGCGGCCCACAGATGTGTCTCGCAGTCCCACGCGCAGCTCGCCAGCACGCCCTCGTTGAACAGGCTCCACCCGAGCCCGACGACAAACTCGGTGTGCAGGTCGTGGCGCGCGCGCTGGGCGTTCTGCGCGCCGACGCGCGGGCCGGCGTTGATGGCTGCGCCGAGGTCGGCGTCCCAGATGCGCGCCGACATGTCGTACGAGGCGCTGGCGAGCACGGACGCCGAGTGCGGCGACCACGCCACGCGCCGGATGGCGTACTCGTGGCCCATGAGCACCGCCGTGCACTCGCCGCCCATCATGGCACGCGCCGGCGCTGGGCCGGGCGCCACAGCGGCGGCGCGTGATGCCGCCGCGCGCAGGTCCCACACCTTGACGCCGCGGTCCGTCGAGCCCGTCGCTATTGTCATGGGCCGGTACTTGTTCCAGTCGAGCGAGAGCACCTCGCCGCCGACGGGCACGGTGGCGACGGGCGACTGCGGGCCGTCGCCGACGCGCACGTCGAAGAGGCGCAGGTGCCCGTCGCCTGACGCCGACGCGAGCAGGTCGGCGTTGTGTGGCGACCACGCCGCGCCGTACACGCACGCGGTGTGGGCTGTGAGGTTGAGGATCGACTGCTGCCGCTCCGGATGCCACTGCACGGACACGTGTGAGCTCACACACGGCAGGGCAGATGTGATGGCTGTGCGTGGGTGCGGCGGCGACTGACCACGCGAACGCTAGCATCCCAGCTGCTGCTGGCAAAGACCTCCTTCTTGAGGTTGTTCCAGTCGACGCTGAACACCTCGCGCTGGTGCTCGGCCCACATGCGGATCGGGTGGTCCTGCGGGGTGTCAGCTTGGGCGTGGTGGGCGCGGCACGGACGGCTCACCGCGAGCGTAATGTCCCAGAGCTTGAGGCTGCCGTCGCCGCTGCCCGTCACGAGCTGATTTTCGTGCACCTCGGACCACGCCACGTCGTACAGGCCGTCCTGCGTGTCGAAGCTGGAGATGGCTCAGCGCGGCAGTGGGCGGCACGCACGCCCCACTCACCCGCGCTCGACGGCCATGCCTGGCGCGCCGTCGCTGCCCGGCGCGCCAGGCCGGCAGTTGACGACGAACACCTTTCCATTGCCGACGAGGCCGTAGTTGGCGGCGGCGGCGACGGCGAGGCGGTCGGGGTAGAAGGGCGACCAGGCGAGGTTGTAGCCGGCGAAGCCGGGCGTCTTGAGGCGCGCGAGCAGGCGCGACTGCGGCGCGGGCAGCGCCATCGCAGCTACCACCTGAGGCCAATAGCAAAGTGGCCAGGAACGAGGTGGATTAGAGCGAAGTGGCCGAGACGGAAGGCGTGGTAGGCGTGGCTGGAGGGTGGAGGTGCGGAGGCAAGCCAGGGCTGCGCGGGGATGCGGCATCGGGAGCGCTGCGGGCCGACCGCCCCTCGGCACTCGGGCTTGTGAATGCGCGTGCGCTCGAGTTCTCAGTTGCTCGCACTCACTCCTTCCCTCACCTCCACCACCATGAGCTCCGCGCCGCGCCGCCGGGCGCAGTTCCGCCCCTGCATCGACCTGCACAACGGCACCGTCAAGCAGATCGTCGGCGGCACGCTCTCGGCGCTGCCCGAGGAGCTGCGCACCAACTGGCAGTCGCAGCAGCCGGCGTCGTTCTACGGCGCGCTCTACCGCCGCCACGCCCTCACCGGCGGGCACGTCATCAAGCTCGGGCCGGGCAACGACGCCGCGGCAGCAGAGGCGCTGCAGGCGTGGCCGGGCGCGCTGCACGTCGGCGGCGGCATTACGTGCGACAATGCGCTCGAGTGGCTGGACAAGGGCGCCGAGAAGGTGCGTAGCAGCCTAAGCCTCAATTACGGCAGGGGCGGTGCCGGTCTGCCCAGCGCGGTGGCCGAACACGGCGATGGTGTGCACGTTCTCGATGCAGACGGTGCAGCGCATCTGAACATAGTCTAGGCGCTACATGTGCGCCGATGGCCTGATCCTGCGAGAGGACTGGGTGCCGGCCAGGCGCGACAGCCTTGACGGGTCATGCGATGCTTGCGTGAACCGTGGACCGGGCTGCGTTGGCAAGCTGTTCGATGTTGCACAGGCAGAGTGCGCTACCACGTCGTGCAGAGCAGGCTGGCTGACCCCGCTTGCGCAGGTCATCGTGACGTCGTACCTCTTTCCGGGCTGCAAGTTCTCGCTCGAGCGTCTGCAGGAGCTCGAGCGGCTCGTGGGCAAGGAGCGTCTCGTCGTCGACGTCAGGTGAGCAGCAGACAGATAGGCGAGATTTGGTGTGAAGGCGAACGCTAGCGGAAAGGCGGCCTACGGCGGAGAGGCGGCTTACGGTGGAGAGGCGACCCGAGTCATGAGGCTGGCGCGCGTACATGCCCTACGCTATGCCGGCCGATGGCTCACCCACTTGGCCAGCTGCCGGAAGAAGGACTCGCGCTGGATCGTCGCGATGAACCGCTGGCAGGACCTGACTGACCTCGAGGTCACGGCGGGTGAGTGCCGACGCGTTTGTCTCAGCCCCGGTGCTGACAGTCTGCGCAGAGAGCCTGCGCATGCTCTCGGAGCACTGCAGGTGAGTGGGCCGAGGTCGTATCTGCGACACTGCTGACGCCTGCCCAGCGAGTTTCTCATCCACGCGGCCGACGTCGAGGGGCTGTGCCAGGGCATCGACGAGGAGCTCGTCGCGCGTGAGTGGCTCGCGCGTGCCGATCACGCCGGTGCTGAGTGTCGCACACGCAGGGCTGGCCGAGTGGTCGCCGATCCGCTGCACGTATGCGGGCGGCGCGCGGCACATGCAGGACCTTGAGCTCGTGGACCGGCTGAGCGGGGGCAAGATCGACCTGACCTTTGGCAGGTGAGTGCGCAGACGACCCCCTCAAGCGACAACTGCGGCGGCCAAAGCGACAGCTACGGCCGAAGCGACAGCCACAGCGACATGTGCTGACCCTCTGCCCAGCGCGCTCGACATCTTTGGCGGCACGGGCGTGACGCTCGACGAGCTCGTCGCCTGGAACAAGGCCTCGCCGCAATAGAGCTCTATATGTGATGTATTAGCGTGCACAGGTCTCGGCGGCGTCGACGCGAGCCGGCGGCGGGCGCGGCCAGCGGCCCAGCGCGTAGTTGGCGCGGATGACGAGCAGGTCGAGCGCCATGCCGACGGAGTCCTTGAGCAGGTCGATCTTGGAGCCGTCGACTTCCGTCCACTCGACGGGCACCTCGGCGATCGGCAGGGGCAGGAGCAGCAGTGGATCTTCGGCGCTGTCAGTGCCCACCTCGGCGCTCTTTCCAGTGGCTTCCTTGGCGCGGACGGCCGCCATGCCGCCGCGGAGGGCGACGCGCCGCAGCGCCGTCTGGCTCGCCATCTCGGCGCGCAGCAGCGCCTCGACGTCGAAGATCCAGCGGTTGATGTGCATGCCCTCGAAGGCGGTGCGGGCGCTCGCGCGCGTGAAGAGCTTGAAGCCGCACTGCGTGTCCTGGATGAGCGGCTGCGCGGGCAGCGCCGTGTGCGTGGCCTTGACTGGCAGGTAGCGCGCGAGGAGGGCCTGCGGCGACGGCGGGCGGAGCAGCAGCGAGAGGAAGAGGTGGAAGCCGTGCATGAGGAAGTTGCGCACAAACGATCGCTGCAGGATGATGGTGGTGTCAAGACTTGCAGAGCGTGACTCGCAGAGCTCGGCTCTCATCACCCACCTTGACGACGGCCTCGCTGCCGACCAGGTGCGCGCGCGAGCCGACGGCAATGCCGTGGCCGGCCGGCGTGCGGATCCGTGCGAGCTCCTGCGCGAGCGGGCGCAGCGCCGAGAACGTCGTCGCGCCGTCGGCGTCGGCGAAGAGGATGAGCGCGCCGCGGGCATGCAGCACGCCCTGCAGAGAATCAGCACCCAGCTGCAGAGTCAGGAAGACTGACACACTCACATGCCTCACGGCGCCGCCCTTGCCGCGGTTGCGTGCCAGGCGCACCACCCGGCACTCGGTGCGGCCCCACTGCTCCTTGTGCTCGCGGGCATGCGCCAGCACCACCTCAGCCGTCCCGTCACTGCTGCCGTCGTCGACAACGAGCACCTCGACGGTGTCCAAGGCGCCCGACAGCGCCTCGTCGAGCGTGACTGCAGCAGACGCTTCACCTGTGGCTTCTCCGCCGACCAGCGGCTCGCGCGACGCCAGCGCCGCGAGCGTCTCGTCGAGCATCTTGGGCAGGCGCGCCGCCTCGTTGTATGCCGGCACGACGATGCTCAGCTGCACTGTGGGCGCGTCGCCGATGACTGGGAGCAGCCCGTCGCCCCACGGCGAGCGCCAGCGCAGCTCGTCGCCGCGCGCGTGCACGAGCTCGGGGCTGAGCACGACGAGCGCCGGGTACGCCGCTAGCAGCAGCGCCAGCAGCGGGCCGAGCACGAGCGCCGAGAGGAACGGCGCCGACGCGAAGCCCGACACGAGCATGCTGGAGAGGTGCACGGACGACGACACGGGGTCGCTGCAGCAGCCGGGCGACATGCAAGAGCGCCAAGTGCGGCAGAGTGTGGGGTGCGGCGGAGTGGTGAGGTGTGGCGAAGTGCGGCTGAGTGGTGAGAGGTCGAGAGTGCGCGGAGCGTGAAGCCAAGACGAGGCGTGAAGCGTCAGGAGTGGAGCGTCGGTTGTGCCACGTAGCGGCGCCGTGCCAGGGGAGAGGGGTGGTAAAGAGGAACGCCGGCGCGAGACGAGATCGACCTTGCTCGGCGCGGCGCGCGGCATTCTCGCCAGCGCGCCGAATCCAACACCTCGAGCGCGCCGCCAACACCCCCTGCCTCCCGACCACCACTCCGCTTGCACAGCCGTCGCACACCCCGTCTGCGCATCGTTGGAGCTCTCCACAGCACTCTACTTGCTGCATCGCTCAGCCGGTCGGCCACGCACCCGCAGCCGCTGCGTCGTCTTCGCGCGCCGCATACACCTCCACACGGCACGTCGCGCTCGCTGCGACCTCGCTGCGTACATCACTCCAGATCCTCGCCCTTTGGGTCAGCGTCTCCCTGCGCGCGCGCGGCACATCTCAGGCCTCAGCCGCTACTGCTCCACGCCACGCATCGCCGCGCTGCGGTCGCCGCCTCGGCCCATTCCGTGCGTAACCCGCGTGGCTGGCCTCGCTCTTGTCTGACACCGCCTGCCAAGAAGCCTGCACGCCTGCGCCTTGAGCCAGAGCCGAGCGTTGCTCTCCGAGCGGCACGCTGCGTGTCTCGAGCGTCACCTCGCCTCCACGCTTTCAACCTGCACGCTTGCGTCTCGCGCCTCGCCGCAGCTAGCGCTCGCCATCATGGCCGCATCGCTCGACATGGCCACTCGCGTGGCCGAGCAGGCGCAGGTGATCGAGAACCTGCGCAGCGACGTCGCTGCTGCCGCGACCACCATCGCCGAGCGCAATGCCGCCGTCACGCAGCGCGACGCCACCATCGCCCAGCGCGACGCCACCATCACGCAGCTGCTCATGCCGGCTGCGAAGCAGGACAGCCTCAGCATGCAGGCGCGCAGCGACGCGGCCACGGCCGAGGCCGCCGAGAAGGAGGCCGCCGAGAAGGATGAGATGGAACGCCTCGCCGCCGCCGCCGCCGCGCGCGCGACGAAGCGCACATTCGAGGAGATGAGCATCGCTCCGCGCCCCTCCGCGGCCATGGGCGCGCTTGATTACGTGCATCGCATTCATCAAGAGCGCTCGCCGTACGCTGCAGCGCGCGCTGCGCTTCGTGCGGAGGCTTATCACCAGGTGAGAGTAGCGGCGCAGCACGAGGCCTTGTATGCTGACCGAAGAGCATCTGCAGGGCATAGAGCCGCCGGCGCCGTACAACCCGCTCGCCCGCGAGATCGATCCTGCCTACGAAGCGGTCCACAAGCGCGTCGACGGCAAGTGGCTTCTGAAGCACAAGCAGACAGCTGATGCTGACCTTGATGCCCAGAGGAACTCGCTGCGCGCGAAGCTGCGCGCGAAGCTGCCCGCCTCGCCTCCGCAACGTTGCGCGTCGCAGAGGCACGCACCGCACGCGTTGCTGCTGCCCGCGCCACTCGCGCTGCTGCGGGCGAGGACTCGAACAGCGACGACGAGTATGTCTAGGCGGCTAGGCGCGGCCGATCTCACGAGCAACAGCAAGGGCAAGGAAGCGCGCACGCTCAGCGTTAGCGAGATGTTCTGAGGCCCGCGGCGATGCGTGTCCGACGTTGCCAGCATCCCGCAGCCCAGTACCACGCACAACTGCCAGCGCAGCAGCCGCCAGTCCGCAGCCCGACTCGTCTCATTCCCGTCGTCGCCCCACATACATACCTCTCCACTCAGCGATACCGTCCCGTGCACGCACGCAATCATGATGCAGTCCCCAGAGCGACGCGTGATTGCACCAGCGGCCTGAACAAGGGCGCAGGGCACAGCTGCGCAAAGAGCTGCTGGCGTGGCGCAGCGGCATGGCAAAAGCGAGAGACCGGCAGGTGCGGTGTGGCAGAGTGGCGAGAGGGCGGCACAGCGTCGCAGGCGTGGCGCGGGCGCAGCGCTGTAGCGACGGGAAAGGAGTGAGATAGGGTTGTAGATGGGGCCGCCTCTCTCCGTACCCCGCAACGGCGCTCTCCTCGTACAAGCCAGCAGAGCACTCGCTTGCGGCCTGGCGTAGCCGTCTGGCTCTCCCTTGCATGCGGCCCGGCTCTCCCCTGCGTGCGGCCCGTTCCCCCCAAGCACGGCCAACTCGGCAATGGCGCTCTCCACGTTTGCAGCCGCAGCGACAATTTCCACCGCCAGCAAATCAACGCCAGCAGAGCGCAGCGGGGTGTGACAGGCCTGCCGCAGACTTGGCGCCCTCAATGCTGCAGAATTGACGCAGCGGCCATCACTTGCGCCCGCTCTCCACGTCAAGGCAGCAGACCGGCCGTCGCTCGCCGCAGCAGATCGGCCCCTGCTTGCAGTTCGTCGCAGCGACGCCGCTCTCCACGTCGACGCCGCAATGTGGCACTTGCTCGCCGCAGCAGATTGGCCCTTGCTTGCAGTCCGGCGCAGCAACGCCGCTCACAACCATCCGGCGCCGCCCCACCGCGGGCCGTGCGCATGCGCCTCGCCGCGCATGTCTCTGAGCTTGCCGCAACTTTGACTTTGACGGCGACTTTGACGGCGCCAGCGTCAGCAGCGCAGACGCAGAGACTGAGCAGCGCCGGTAGCAACACGGCACCGCTGCTGCCTGCGCAATACGTGCGGCAAGCTGTTGGGTTGCCAGTGCGCGCAATGCCGCCGTGGCGTGCAGCTTGCTTCCTGCCACCACCCCTTGAGGTCATACCTCAACAAATACAGAATCTGGGTAGGGGGTGGCCAGCTAGGGGTGCTGCATAGTGACTGACATAGCTGTAGCTGCTGAGCAGGCGCATCTTCTGAGCTTAGTAAGTGGTGCGTCAAAAGTGACATGCGCGGCAGCAGGTACAAATGACCTTGTATTTGCAGCATACCGCAAGGCAATGCCGGCCAGGGGGCAGAATTTGGGTTAGGGTTAGGGTTAGGGTTAGGGTTAGGGTTAGGGTTAGGGTTAGGGTTAGGGTTAGGGTTAGGGTTAGGGTTAGGGTTAGGGTTAGGGTT
>NW_020312025.1:0-7200 GCF_003144115.1 Tilletiopsis washingtonensis
CCACAAGCCTCGACGGTGCGGGTCATCTACTCACTTGGCGGCGGCGGTCCGCTCGAAGAGGCGCCGCGCGCGTCACGGCGGCCAAGACGCGCCAGTGCCGAGCCGAGACCCCTTGGCCTGAGCGGCCGAGGTGCAGCAGGGCGCGTTGCGCCAAGTGCTGGCCTCGCTGTGCGGCAGGCGTGCGTGCATGCGTGCGGCCGAGTGGCGCGGACGATGACGAGACGCAGGCAGGTCCTGGCAACGGCGACGGCTAGATGGGGAGTGTCAGTGTTGTGCACGACGAGCCCAAGCACGACGACGGCGGCGCGACCCACAGCCTGATTGCCCGACGACGTGCTGCTTTCCCAACGCCGACTTGCTGAGCCGGACCTCAACGACGACATGCTCCTGCGCGGCACTCGCCAAGCCCGACGACGACGACGACGAGACCACGTGCAGCCAGGCAGCAGGAGCAACGTGCACCTGCGCGACGCCGACTCGCCGAGCCAACGACGGCAACGCAACATGCAGCCTGTTGGCAGCGACGACAACAACATGCTGCTCGCGCCAGCTTGACGATGACGACGCCGACATGCTGCTTGACTCTCATGGCGCCGACGTGCTGCTTGCGCAACGACACGTCACTGCAGAGGCCAAGCCCGACGACAACGCCGCAGCATGCAGCAAGGAAGACGTGCCGCTCGCTCGAGGCCCACTCGCCGACCCTGATGACGTGCCACCGGCGCAACACCGACTTGCCGAGCCACGCGTCATGCAGCCCGACGACGACGGCGACGCCACCTGCTGCGACCCACGCCCTGAGTGCCGTGCCGCTTGACTCTTGCAGCAACGTGCCACCTGCGCGACGCCAACGACGCGCAACCTGCGCAACGACGACGACGTGCTGCTCGCGCGACGCCACCTGCGCAACGCCGACAACATGCAGCTTGCGCAACGCCGACGTGCCAAGCCGCTGGCGTGACGCCGACTCGCCACAGCAGAGCACAAGCCCGACAACGGCAACGCCAACACGTCGCTTGACTCTTGCGGCGACGACGTGCTGCTTGCGCGGCACTGGTCGCCGTGCCGCTCGACTCTCACATCGCCGGCTCGCCGAGCCTGACCACGACGACGCACCGCTTGCATGACGCCACCTCGCCACTGTAGCGCCAGCCGGACGGCGGCGGAACCGTGCTGCTCGACTCTGGAATGTGCTGCTCAAGACCCAGCCCCCTCTGAGCCCGAGCCTGACGTCGCCAAGCTGCTTGACCCGCGCCCAATGCCCCGCGCCCTTGTCCTGCTCCGCCCTGCGCCCGACGCACATCACGCACGTCGACGCACATCACGCACAACGACGCACATCACGCACGTCGCTGCGCATACGCGCATTGCTGCCTTTGCCAAGTCCTCTCACCCTCGCGTGCACGTGCCTGCGCCAGCGTCTACTCACCTGTGCTAGCGTGCGCAAAGCATGGGGCGCAAGAGCCGCGCTGGCGCGGTGGCGTGCGTCGGCGTGGCGTGCGCCGCAGCTGGCGTGGCGCCGCCGTCGTAGCGGACGAGAGGCCTGGGTGCGTGGGCGTGCGTGGGCAAGCGTGGGCAAGCGTGGGCAAGCGTGGGCGAGCGTGGTCGAGATGGACAAGCGGCAGCGGAGGCGGACGGCGGGAGGGAGGTGGAGGTGGGACGGAAGTGCGGCGCGACGGCGCCGCGCGCTGGCAGGGGCCGGCGCCTGCCCTTCTTTTGCTCCCACGCCTGGTGCGCCTGCGCGACGCTCGCCGTGCTCATTCTTCTCCCTCCAGCTTGCGCTCGCAGCGAGCAGATCTCGCCACAGCACGCAGCAGCGAAGCACTGGGCAGCACAGAGCAGATCGAGAGCATCACGGAATATTGCAGCAAAAAAAAGGGCAGGAGGCGTCGCTGTGTGCTTCTCGCAGCGCGTGCCTTGCCGAGCACCCCTGCCTCGCTTGCCTCTCCTCTGAGCAGCCGCTGCGTGGCCGTTCCCATCACTTGCAGGCGCATCGCATGCAAAATCAACAGCCCGATGTGGCGCAGAGGCTGCCGAGCCGCCAGGCAAGCGAGGCAGCGCAAGGCACGCTTGTCTCGACGCGGATCGTGAGCTTGGGCGCTATGTCGCCTCACAGCCACGGTCGGCTGCCCCGACGGTGCCCAGGCGCCGAGCCGCAGCCGCCAGACCGCGTGCGTGATGCTGTGCGTGGATACTGCGCTGTGCTCAGAGCGTGCGTATCGTCTGCAGCGCGGCTTCGAGGCCCAGCAGATGAGCGAAGCGGCACAGAGCGTGTCCGCAACGGCTGTCGTCTCGAGCGTGGCAGAGATACATTGCAACAAGCGGCCCGAGTGCGGCTGAGCGGTCGACGTGCGCTGACACGCTCTCAGAGCGCGCTGATGCTGCTAGCGAGCTGTCAACGCGGCAGAAAGATGTTGACGCGGCAACAGAGCAGAGCCTTGCTGATGCCCGGCGCAGCTGCGGCGCTGGTGCAGCCTCGATGTGCACAGCGGCGCTGAGCACCGCTGCGCCGAGGACAGCCTGGCGGTGTACGTGTCGCTGCGCTTGGCTTGGCTCTGCCGCTGTGGCTCGCGAGACGTAGGCGCTCGAGCCACCGGCATCAGCAAAGTCAGGGAGCGTTTGACGTGCCTGGCGCGCTCTGCCCCGACGCTGTGCTGGCGCGAGGCAGGACATGGGAACGGCAAGCGACGCAGAGCTAAGAGCTCGCCCGCTGATGTCAAGCGCTGCGATGTCGAACGACGCACAGCAAAGAGGGCCGCCAAGGTGCCGCAATAGCTCCGCCGCTGATGTCAAGCGCCGTGAAGGCAATCAGGAGTGCGCTGCGGGGTGTGACCAACACGCTCTGCCTGCGTGCGAGAGCCAGCTAGCCGAAACAAGGGATGGCTGACTGATGCGCACGACGTAGGCAGACGCTCTCAGATGCTGTTGCGTGGGGCGGCGATGGAACGGAGGGGCGAGCACAAGACACCGGCGCTGCGATAGAGAAGAGGTGCACAGCGACGTCGAGATGTCATACGCCGCCAGCCTGCTGCTGGAGAGCGTCAGCAGCGGCAGCACACACGGCCTCCGCTGCGAGAGAGGCAGCTTACACGGCCCAGCTGATGGAGGCCGCGTGCACGGCCCAGCTGACGGATTAGGCCGCGAGCGTGGCCTACGTGCACGGCATGGCAGCAGCGCAAGTCCGGCGCAGCAGCAGTCTTCTCCAGTGCATTCCCGGAACGCACTCACGGACCCTCATGCTGTGCCCGACGTGCGGCAGCGAATCCTCAGCGGCGCTGCTCGCCATCACGCTGCAGTAGCTGCGCTCAGTGCTGCTCGGCGCTCGACGCTGCCTTAGGCCCGGTCGCTACACGCTCGCGGCACGGCACAGAGAAGTCCTGCGCAGTGCCCTGGCTCGCAATCCTCCAATGCACTCCTCCGTCGACGCCCAGCAGGGGCCGCCCTCGATACGTCTCGTGTGTCCATCTATGCATTGCACCTCAGCACGGACGCCGTCTCGCCGCTGCGCAAAGACCACACCTTGCGCACTCGCCACGCCCCGCCGTGCGTCACTTTCCCCGACATCGTCGCTCCCCGCCGCAGTGCACCACTCTGACTGTGGTCTAGTGGTGGAAGAGACGCAGCGTCGTGCGCGCGACGACGATGCCGTGCGCGTCGGCGGCCTGCACGCACGCGTCGTCCATGACGCTGCCGCCGGGCGCGGCGATGTACGAGGTGCCGCTGCGGGCGGCGCGGTGGATGCTGTGGAGGGGGCGTCAGCCGGTGGCGCAGGCAGAGGGGTTGTCGCAGCTGCGCACTTGTCTGCGGGAGGGGCAGCGTCAGCGATGAGCTCAGTGGGAGCTGTGTTCTGCCGCAGTCGCCGCGGCCGAGCCATGTCCTGCCGCAGTCGCCGCACACGAGGTCCACAGCCGTACGTCTGAGATCCAGAGGCTGCCGTGCATGGCGTGCGAGAAGTACGGCTCTGTCGCGATGACGGCTCTCAAGCGGCATGCTCTGCCTGTCGCGGCTGGAGCATCCGACTGTCATGCTCTGCCGCGCTTGAGACCTCTGCCACGGCCGGTTCACGGCTTGCGACTGCCATGCTCCGCCTCACTTGGCGCCCGAGCCGAGCTCTGCCGCGGCTGAGCATCCGACGCCGGCCCCCGCACTTGCCCCTCCACCCTCCCTCCTCTCCCCACCCTCGCTCTGTTACGCTTTGCTCTCTACTCACCAGGGAAGGGGAAAAAGGCGTCCGAGCTGCACACCACACCCGTGAGCGCCTTGGCATGCTCCGCGCGCTCGGCCTTGCTCAGCGGCGCGGGCACCTGCTCGAACACGGCCTCCCACTCGGTGCGCTCCTGCGTGCCCTGCATCTCGTCGCCGTCGAGCACGCCCTCGACGAAGAGGTCGATCGCGTTGCTCTTCTCGGGGCGCTTGGTGCCCTTCTTGAAGGGCAGCGCGAGCACGCGCGGGTGCTGGCGCAGCCAGTAGTTGTCCGCCTTGTTGCCCGCGAGGCGCGTGCAGTGGATGCGGCTCTGCTGGCCGGCGCCGAGGCCGATGACCTGGCCGTTGAGCGCGTAGCAGACCGAGTTCGACTGCGTGTACTTGAGCGCGAGCGTGGCGACGATCATGTCGAGCTTGGCCTGCTCGGGCACGTCCTTCTTGGCCGACACGAGGTTGGTGAAGAGCGACGGCTCAATCTTGACGTCGTTGCGGCGCTGCTGCAGCGACACGCCGTACACCTGGCGCGTCTCGATGGTGCCCGGCTGGAAGGCGGCGTCCATCTGCAGCACGCAGTACTTGCCGCCCTTCTTCTTCTTGAGAATCTCGAGCGCCGCCGGCTCGTAGCCCGGCGCAATCACGCCGTCGCTGACCTCGCGGCCGATGATGCGCGCCGTCTGCGCGTCGCACACGTGCGAGAGACCGATAATGTCGCCAAACGAGCTCATGCGGTCGGCGCCGCGGGCACGCGCATAGGCCGACGCCAGCGGCGAGAGCTCGCCGAGGTCGTCGACGAAGCACGCCTGCGCCTCGACGGCCGAGAGCGGCACGCCGATGGCGGCGCCCGCGGGCGAGACGTGCTTGAACGACGTCGCGGCGGGCAGGCCGGTGGCCTCGGCGAGCTCGCGCACGAGGGCGTAGGCGTTGAGGCTGTCGAGCAGGTTGATGTAGCCCGGCGAGCCAGACAGTGCTGCGGCGCGCGAGTCAGCGTTGGTGTGCCGAGGCCTGGAGTGTGGGCCACGCCTGAGTCTCGGGGATCGGCCAAGCCGTCGACGACGCGGCCAGCAGCAACCGACTCGCTCGCTCGTCGCCACGGCCACGGGTCACGCTACGCTCATGCCGCTATCTCGGCTGCTACTCACTCGTGATCGGCATGGCGCCCTCCGTGACAAACGCCTGCGCCGGCTTCTGATGCGGGTTCGCGCCGTAGCGCAGCGGCAGCTGCTGCACCTGCGCAGCCTGGCCCGAGGCGTACTGCTGCCGGAAGTAGTCGCTGATGGCGGCGTCGTAGGCGGCCGTGTGCGTGAACGCCTGCAGCGCACGTCAGTCCACACCGCCGCACCGCAAACCCCCCAACTAACCTTCAAGGCCAGGCGGTTGCGCAGCTCGGCGCTGCCCTCGCCAAAGCTCGCCAGGAACGCCTCGTAGTCGCGCGGGTCCGAGAGGATGCTCACGCGCTCGTGGTTCTTGGCCGCGGCGCGCAGCAGCGTGACGCCGCCAATGTCGATCTCCTCGACGGCCTGCGCGAGCGTGGCGCCCTCGCGCGCAATTGTCTCCTCAAACGGGTACAGGTTGCACACGACAATCGAGATGGGCGCAAAGCCGGCCGAGGCGAGGTCGGCGACGTCGCTCTCCTTGCCCAGCTGCGCGAGGATGCCGCCGTGCACGGCGGGGTGCAGCGTCTTGACGCGGCCGCCGAGCATCTCGGGCGCCTTGGTAATGTCCGAGACGTCGCTGGGGCATATGTCAGCGCCAGTGTTGGCCCCTCCTGCCTCTGCTGCACTCACCCAATCTCGATGCCCGCCTGGCGCACCAGCTTGGCCGTGCCGCCCGAGCCGAGCAGGCGCACGCCGCGCTCGCTCAGCCCGCGCGCAAACTCGACGAGGCCCGTCTTGTCGTACACGGACAGGATGGCAGTGATCTTCGACTCGGACATGGTGGGTGGTGGTGGATGTGGGGAAGAAGAGGAGCGGGTGCAGCCGGAAGAGCAGCACACGCGGAAATCAGCAGCGGCTTGAGAAGAATCCGCTCTCGCGCGAAGCGTCTCGCACGAGAAGCGCCGCGCCGCACATCAGCTGAAAGCGCGCCCGACGCCCCCTGGATCGCCCCACCACCGACATACCCATTGCCCACCACACCGCCTCGCTTACCCATCGCCATCATGGCCGATGCGCCGCCGCGCCCCGTCATCGTCGTCACGGGCGCCAACAGCGGCGTCGGCCTCGGCACGTGCCAGCGCCTCCTCGTGCAGCTCTCGGCGCCGCTGCCGTCCGACACGGAGCCGCGCTTCGCCCTGCGCGACGGGCCGGCCGCGCTGCCGTCGCCGTTCGCCGCACCCCACGGCTGCACGCTCGTCCTGGCGTGCCGCAACCCCGTCAAGGCGCACCGCGCGCGCCGCGAGCTCATGGCGCTGCTCGAGGCGCTCGGCGAGCTGCCCGACGAGGCGCAGCCGACCGAGGCGCCGCGCAGCCGCCGCCTGCCCAAGGGCAGCATCGACGAGGACGCCGATCCGGCGCTCGCGGCGCAGGCCGTCGAGGCAAGCATCCGCCGCCGCCGACGGCGCGGTGCGGCCGCCGCGGCCGCCACGGCCGAGGGCCAGGCGCAGGATGCACTCGCCAGCGGCGCCACCTCGTCTGCGCTGCCGCCGCCCAAGGCCCTTGACACATACGACGAGACGCGCGACGGCGACGGCGCATCGCTGAGCTTCGCCGCAAGAGAGGCGCGTGCGCGCGGCGTGTATCGGCGGCGCTTCGTCGCTGGCACGCGCATCGAGTTTGTGCCGCTCGATCTCGGCAGCATGGCGAGCGTGCTGTCCTGCGCCAAGGACATCACCGAACGGTGCGCCCAGCCTTGACCACGTCTCCGCCCGCCACTGATCACCCCCCCCCCCCCCCCCTTTACATCTAGACACGGCTATGTGACGCATCTTATCCTCAACGCAGGCACCGCAGCATGGACCGGCATCAACTGGGCGCTCGCCACGTGGATGATCATCACGCG